>NW_007578084.1:343171-464814 GCF_000690725.1 Stegastes partitus | reverse complement strand
AATCAGTAAATATACTTAGAGGTTGACTTCACCATATCATAGGCTGGAGTCTAAAGACGGAGAAGTAGTTGAACAAACTCCTCTCACACAGATTTCACATTTTTCATGTTCAGCATTAAAAAAATTTAATGACAACACAATTGACTTCAGTTCGCTCCCGTCATAGCCACTGTTTAAGTTAGGAGTGTGTAATTGATGCCTGTGAAATTATACTGTAGCTGCTTTTCCCCCACAACTTACTGTATAATTAGACCTGGTGGATTAAGTTTAGGAAAATGAAGTGTTCCAAGTAGGACTGAAGTCACAGCCCAGTAAACCTTGTTTTAGATGAGTGCGTTTAACAATTTCTAACATCGTGAAACCATGGAAATAGCAGGCGCTGTATTAGAGATGTTTACCCTCATGGTCAAGTTTAAATAATATTTTTTAAATTGTTAATAAAAAAAGAGAACATTTTCGCATTTAAAACAGGACTTTGAATGAGTCTAAATACCATTACGTGTGTGATTTTATTTATTTTCTTCTGGTGCGGTTACATTGGGCAGACTGCTGGTTGCTGAGGTATCAACCACCGCTGATGTAATGTTTCTGTGGATGTAATTGTTCAGGCCAAAGCACAGTTCTACCTGCGCACTCACACGGCTGATGAGAGTAAGAACGAGTACGCGGCTCAGCTACAGAACTTCAACGCAGAGCAGTGGAAACATTTCAACAACGCCATACCACACATCTTCAAGGTAAACCCAGCAGCTTCACATCCATGTGTTTATTTTCTTGTAGGTATTTCAATTGTCGTTTTTCTGACTTTTCGTCGACATAAATAATAACCTCTTTTTGAAGTGCAAGAATTGCAGGGACCCCTCCTCTGCTGTAGAACTACTAAGATCAAGCTCGTCTGCCTTTCTAAGTTATCTTAGAATTTTGACACCTGGAGCTCGTGGTGGTACTTGCTGCACCAGGAATTCAAATCAAAAAAAAGCTCCAGAGCATTAATGCAAACCCACCGCACGAGGTCAAGGTGACGACACTGGAAGAGCGTGTGAAGTTACTCCCTTGCAGGAATAAAATTCACTTCAAGAATGGCTGCAATTTTTTTTTGGACACAGTGCTGCCAAAGCTAAACTAGCAACCCCCACGTTAACATGAAAAAAATACTTCTCCCGAATACTTCTGCATTGCCAGCTACAGCAGTTGCTCGAGGTAATGATGCAGCGTCTGGAATTAGAATTATTCTTTATTTATTTACATAATAGAATATTTCTTTTCAGTCAATATTTATCAGTCATTTTTAAAGACATGTTTTTAGCCTGCTCCAGTATCAAGGCGTATGATTAGCTATTTATGAGTCAGAGAGGGAGCATTAAACAATATGTACTTTAATAACATTCCATTGAACAATTTTCTTATTGTGTTGATGAAGTATGTTGCCCACACACGTTGCTATCATCCAATCACCCTTTCCTAGGCAGTATTCTGATTGGCTGAATGAATAATGCAGCTGTAATGTAAATAGCTTGTGCAACAGTCTGCTGGAGGACAGAAATGAATCTGGGCTGTAAGGAAAGATGGAGTCCGATGATCAAACTCTTTTGCAAATACAACGTCAAGGATATGTTTAAAATACTCTCAGTATTTATAAAAAGGAGCTGAAAGCTCTTCTAATACCAGATCTTTAATGTTTTGAAGTAGCATGCCAACAAAGCACTAATGTTTACTTGCTTTGGCTCTCACTTAATCCAAGATCATGTTTGGACAAAGTGTGTGCCCGGTTAAGTGCCCCATCAGATGTTTAACTTAGCGGCTGATCTCATGTAAACCATCACTGTTCTGCTGACTGGGTGTCGGTGCTGTCCAGTGAAAGGATCTGCAAACTCTGACAAGTTGTTTACCCACCAAAAGGCTAAGTGTCTGTAGGAGCGCTGCGGTGTTTGCCTTGTTGCTAGTGCTTCTTTCACTTCTTCTCCTCTGTGTTACAGAATCTGCAGGACATGGACGAGCGTCGGACGGTGAAGCTCGGAGAGACGTATCGAAGCTTTGCAGAGGCAGAGCGGAGAGTCATTCCCATTGTCTCCAAATGTCTAGAAGGAATGGTTTCTGCTGCCAAAGCTGTAGATGAGCGACGGGTATGTAGTGGAAGGAAGAAAAGAGAACACAGTTATCATAAGCACCTTAACAAAATTGTTCTGAACAATTCAGCTGGTGCCCAGTGTTATACAGAGATACGGCAACCCATTTTTTCTTTATTCTCTCCTCCCTCTCAACTGTGTTCTGTCTTCCCCTCTTCCCAGGATTCAACCATAGTTGTGGAGTCTTTTAAGTCAGGCTTTGACCCCCCAGGCGACTTCCCCTTCGAGGACTTTAGTCAGAATTTGAGCAGAACAGGTTCAGACGGGACCATCAGCAACACGCCCAAAGGAGACAGAGACAGAGACAGAGACAGAGATGGAGCCCCGGGGTCACGGTCCGACCCGAAACACGCCATAAGCAAAACCAAGAACAAGCTGTGGCTGTTTGGGAAGAAACCAAAGGTACGAGGAGTGATGCATGCATGTTGTAACTTTCAAAATAACCACCCATATTCATCACATGCACCCGTGACTTTGTACCATCAACATTAGAACTGTAAATATCAATTATACAAGTTAAAATATCTTATTTCTCTTAAGATGTGCGCACGATCTGAAAAGGCTTGGAATATTCCCTGGCTGTAAATTAGAATTTCTTTATAAATTTTTTTGGGGGGCTTTTCCGCCTTTACTGATAGTGACAGTTAAGATAGACAGAGAAACGTGGGGAGGAGAGCGGGGGAATGACATGCAGCAAATGAGCCGCTGGCTGGAATCGAACTGCGGCCGCTGCGTCGGGGATTAAAGCCCCTGGACATGGGTCGCCCGCCCTACCCGCCGAGCTATCCGGGCGCCCCACACAAATAAACTTTTAAACAGGGGAAAGTCAATTGAAAATAAGTGGGATCAATGTACTTAAGTGGTAGTAATTATTTATTTTACATAAAGTTAGACTAAGCTGGAAAATTGTACTGCATTTATCATGAATGTGATATTATCTTGCAACTGCTGCCTAAAAGCGATCTATCTTAAAATAGTCAGAGGATGCTTCATAAATGTGGCTGTGATGTACCAATGTTCTTTATATGTTCTTGCAAACTGCATTTTTACAGAATTGAAGCTCCCTCAGGAGTCTCTTGAACGCACTATAGATATAGTTTATTTCCATACTCAGTTCAGTGTAAATTCAAGTGCCACTAGTTCTCCAATTTTTGCAAACTTACCGTAGTTAGTGTTACAGTCACGTAACATAATAAATTCAGCCCCCTGTTTTTCTCACGGATTCACTTTGTACATATCGCTAATGTTGAGTCGTAAGTTTTTATCACCTTTCCACTGTTTGTAATAACAACCCTCCCAAACCCTTCCTCCGACGCACTCCGTGGACCTTGCCCCTCTCAATAAAGACGGTGTTGGTCAATCATTAACCTTCTGCTGTTACGTTGCCGTCATCGGCTGCCTCACACTATCAGGAACCTGGGTGATGATTAGGGTGTGTGTTTGTGTACATGGACTGCTTTAATCGTTCAATACTCAGCACCCTAAAATTTCACAGGCATGCTTCACACAAGTTGGAATTTTAAAGCCCATGAAGATGAATGTGTTCCTATGATATTAAAATAGTTTTAATTAGATAAGCAGCAGTCAAAGCTTTAAAACATGTGACCATTGTGTGTTTTGACCAGATTTGATTGACCAGATGTACAAAACTTCACTTCTTTTTTATCCGAGCTTCATCCCCTTCAAACCAGTTGAAGATCACTTGTACAAATCTGTAATTGGATCTGTTCCTGCAGGCTTGGGGGCAACGTTGAGGAATCTTAACTGAGTTGCTTTTGAAGTTTTTCACCTTCCACTTGTCCTGTGTGACCATGACTGACTCTCCTCCCCAGAGCTAAAAACCATCATCAAAGCAGAAAAACTTGAGCAGTACAACACAAATCCACACTTAAGTGTCATCCTGACCTCTGGCTTTGTCCTCTCTTCCTGCTCCCCACCAGTCCCCTTCCTCCTCTCCTCCTCCACCACCTTCCTCCTCCCGTCCCCGGCCCACTTCCCACCTTTTCCCTCCTCCTCGGTTCAGCTCCGACCTTGTGAGCCACTATCTGTCTGAGATAAAGACTACAGTACCCAGAATCCCCCAGAATTTGAAGGGCCTCAGGAGAGGGGTGAGACAGGAAGAATCACTATAGTGTGTTTGATTCAGACAAGCTGTTGTGATCTAGTTTTTTAAAATATTTTCTATGGGATGTCTGCAGGTCAGAACATACTTTAAAATATCTTAAATTAACATAAATGTAGAAAATGTTCTGTTTTAGACTTACATTTAAGCCATCTCCAAGGGGAAATTAGTCAAAAAAACTTCAGTGCTCATTTTGACTAATACATAAAATAATTTGAATTTGACTTGAGAAACTTGCAGACAACCTGTAGCATTGTTTCTTCCACTAATTTCTCCTTTTCCTGTTCTTGTGTCATTAGTTTTTCTTTGATTCTTTTCCTCCTTTTCTTCTTGAGACAGAATTTTGCTCCAATCACAAGATGGAGGATCCTTGGTGATTGATGGTGTGTTGGTGTTTGAGGGGTTTGGAGTTTGTTTGGCATTATGTTTGCAGTGTTGTTGTGTGGGGGGAGTCTGCAGTGACGTGTGGCTCCACTAACAGCGTCACTGAGCTGTGAAACAGAGCTTTCTGCTTTCAGACAGTTTAACACAAACCTGTAAATATCAGTCGCCGTCGTGCAAAGCCAGAGCGTGTACTGGGTTTCCATCAGTTCTGTCTGCACCATCTGTGACTCGCTGCTTCTCGTGTCATGTACTGATCCAGTCAAGTTTCCATCAGAAGAACAGGCGGGGGAACAAGTTGACCGTAAATGTTTCTCACTGGTTATGGAAAATGATCCAACTTAGAGAGATGTTCTCCAGACAGGGAGTCAGTGAGTCAATCGTGTAGGAAGTCTGTTAAAATTGTCCCGTGGAGCTCCTGTAAACAAACAGATGTCACTTTGCAAAAGACAATTTGAATCCATGTCATTGGGCTCTATTGGCTATTTTCTGCTAATTCTATTTAATTTTTTTTAACTGACAAGACAGTTATTGTGAAATTACAGACACGAACCAGCAGATTAATCCATAGTGACAGTAAACTCAGATTTTAACCCCAGCGTTGTTTACCTCCATGTTTGCTAGCTTGAAGTGGCCTCAGTGCCTTTTACAGCCAGATTGCAGCTTTCGTTTGCACGTTACTGCCACCAGCTGTCCATAATCAATATGACATGAAACCAGCAGCAGGACGATGTGGCAAATGCAGCTCATTCGTGCACACAATACCCCAAAATTGAACTCATACATCCATACTTTATCTGTCCTAGCGGTCAAGAACCCTGCAGAATACTGTGAAATCACAATATAGAGATTTCACAGAAATGTACAGCAAATAAAAGGAATGGGAGAATGCATTTTTAATTTCTACCACTTATTCACCAATTCAGATGTTGTTGTTTGTCAACCCATCTGTTTTTTCCTCTGAGTTTTCCCTAAGGTATTTTCATTAATCAGCAGAAAGTCAGATTTTTATTCTCACAAAAAGTGGATTAGCTCAAAGTTACTTTTACAGAAGCAGGAGTGCTCCGACTCTTCACAAGAATAGTTCCGTCAGTACTGATGAAAGCAGATGAAATGCTTCTAGTAAGCATTAACTGATATTTGTTGTGGCCTCATGGCACATGAAGAGCCACTTTTGATTTTGTCATGACCTTCTGGCCTCACTGGGAACAAAAAGTGTGACTGGTTTTGGGACAACTGTACTGACAACTAACTGGCATCCAATTTTGTTTTCTTTTTCCTTTTCTTTTCTTTTGCTGTAATGGTTAATTCTTAACGTCTCAGTGGTCAGTGAAGATGGTAAGTGAGTTTGTGTGAGTGTGCAGACTAGTGATAGGAAGATCCAGCAACATAGGCACCAATGCATGTTTCCTCCCCCTGTAGGACTTCCCCTACTGTCCCATACACTGTACAAAGCCTGTAGTGAAGTTAACTACTGCCCTTTTCTAGGTAGAATAGATTTTTTTTGCTGTGTGTCAAAGGAAAGAGGAACAGGTGCTAAAGTAGCATTTCACTACCTGCTGTTGTCAGCTGTTGTACTGTACACTGTCTAAGAAGGTGTTTACACACTCACCAGCTATTTTACTAGGTACCTGTGTAATGTAATACAATCCAAGGCAACAGCTCTGCTTTAAATTCTACTTTTCTGAAGCTTCTACACTGACAATTCTACTTGTTTGTGGTGGAGGCTGTAGACGTTGGTGACGACTACATTACGTTTAAACGTGTTGCTGTTATTTTGTCCACCCCATTTGCCTCTTGGAGAAATTCATTTTCAAATGAAATGCAGTCGAGGACACTTTCACCTACTCTGACTGAAGTAATATACTACAATTATCACCTTTTGACAAAATCCACTGAAGCTAAAGAGGTAGATGCTTTATAAAAGTCCAATTTATGGCTGAGCTGTAGCTTTGGATTGCACTAGATCTCACAGATGAACCTGTCCAGGGAGGATAAACTGTTTTCTATTCCAATGTTAATTATTGTTTAGCCCCAGTTATGATTAGAAATAGTTTTTGTCTTGGAATTGCTAAAACAATCCCACCACAGCAGCTGTTTCCAGGATCTCAAATTCACTTTTAAGCCAACACAAAGTCCTTCAAAGATGTAGAAAAACTAGAAAAATTCCATGTCAACTGAATACATTTATTCTGAGCTCATATGTTCACACACTCCAGAACAGCTGCTCATAGACAGCTGTGGTGAATTTGATTCCAAGGTCATGTCTCAAAGTGTTTAGTCAGTTTTAAATATGTGACATGTTAACATTTAAACCATCCTAGTGAGAATGTAGCTCCGCCTGTCTTCAACGCGCTATTCTGTCATTTGAGTTCAGCAGCTACATGTTGGTTTGAGTTGCTTATTTTTAAACTATAACTTTCAAACTACACAAACCAGATCAATCTGCAGCATCTAAACCTTCTAACAGCTGTGTTCTAACAGCTGTGATCGCTCTCTGGCATCGCTGACTGAGGTGACATAAAGCTTGCTAAGTCTACAATGAAGCTGAGTGCTGTTTCTCTTCACTAGGCGCCTTCTCTGGAGGATTTCAGCCACTTGCCTCCTGAGCAGAGGAGGAAGAGGCTGCAGCAGAGGATTGATGAACTCAGCAAAGAACTCCAGAAAGAGATGGATCAAAGGTAAGACACTAACTGACACATCCTTCCCCAGTCCAAACCATGAATATTCAGGGGAATCAAGACAGCTTAGTCTGGTTGTTAGAAGTCTTTAAGTTGAAATATCTCATTCTTCCAATGGGTTTCTTTAATCTGATCTGAGCGCCAGCCTTGATTTAACAGCTTCAAATCACTAGCAGAGATTTCCAGCGGGATGTTGCAATGTAGCTGTGTTGAATAACGGACAGCTAGGATCAGCGAGGAGGACTTCAAATACCTGTAGCACAGTGTGGAGCTGCTAGTGTGGTTGCTTAACATTACTCTGCTCCATCAGCTTCAGTCACTGTTTGTGTGTTTCTGTCAGAGACGCCCTGAACAAGATGAAGGATGTGTACGAGAAGAATCCTCAGATGGGAGACCCCAACAGCCTGCAGCCTAAAATATCGGAGACCATTTGTAACATGGAGAAGCTACGCTCTGAAATCCATAAAAACGAGGTAAAGACAGTCGAGGTCAGGTGGATTGGAGTCAGTTTCACTACTGTTGGTGCATACAGCTTTTGGGTCGTTTTTTGGGTGACGGCACCGACTCCTTTGTGTGTAGATGATGGTGGTTTCAATCAAAACATACCAATTCAATCTCTTTGTCTCTGTTGACAGACTTGGTTATCTGAGGTGGAGGGAAAGCAGAGTTCCAGAGGAGACAGAAGACACAGCGCCGACAACCACCATCACACTCCTCAAGGCAGAGAGAGGTAAAAACGCCTTCGTAAAACAATAGAAAGACACATTAGACACAGGGAGAAGGAGGCTCGCTGCTACATCGCTGCTACATGGGGCGGCTGTGGCTCAGGTGGTAGAGCGGGTTGTCCTCTAATCGCAAGGTTGGCGGTTCGATCCCCAGTCCACAGTCGAAGTGTCCTTGGGCAAGACACTGAACCCGAAGTTGCTCCCAATGGCAGGCTAGCGCCTTGCATGGCAGCTCTGTCGCCATTGGTGTGTGAATGTGTGTGTGAATGGGTGAATGAGAAACATTGTAAAGCGCTTTGAGTGCCGCAAAGGTAGAAAAGCGCTATATAAGTGCAGACCATTTACCATTTACCATTTACATCTGAACATTAGGTAGTAATGGATAATATCTGCCAAGGCTGCAGTAATCACATTATGGAGGCTTTTTGTGACATAGTTTGACATTTCTAGGATCTCGTAGAGGCATGAAAAGGTCAGAGTGAAGCTCAGAGAGGACAAGAAGGGCCACTTGAAATAATCCTTGAAATTTGCATGCGACACACGTGCATCCTTGGAAAGTCCGAAATTTGTTTATGCAAAATAAGGCCATTGTACGAGGCCTAAAAAGTGCCATCAACATGGGAAATGAGATTTAGTTTCAGTTTCTTAATCTACTTTCACTAATTTCTGTGGACATAATCTAAAAATATCTGAAATGAACCTGTTGTACAACTGTAGATGTATCAAGAAAATATGATTGGCTCCATTGAAAGCAAATAAACAAGAACATTTTGCACTTACGAATATTTCATTTGGATCAGTTGTGTCAACAAATATATTTATTTTGTGTTTTTTCACACATGTATTTTGTTTAAATATATGTTCTTTATTTATTGCTTGAATTCTTTGTGCAACAGCAAACATCCAGCTTTTTAGGGTGAACATAGCACTTGGTTGAAAATCAAACAAAACACAAACAAGAATACTCATTTTGCAAAAGTATGGTCTTTAACTTCATTGAATTGATCTTAAAAAGTCCTAATCTCATGTGTGTTTCAGTCCTGAGGGCAGTTACACAGACGACACCAGTCAGGAGCATCACACGCCTCACCACCGCTCCACTCCTGCACAGCCCGGACCGCCCAACCCCGACCCGCATGAGTTCGACGATGAATTTGATGATGACGACCCGCTGCCTGCCATCGGACACTGCAAAGCGCTGTATTCATTTGACGGTGAGAACGCCTGTTGGACAGTCTTTTAGAAGACACAGTCTTAAATGACTTATTAAAGACTCCTGAGGTGGGGAAATAATGACATGCGACAGAGCAAACTGTAAGTCAGGATTGTTTTGTGGCTGACTTGTCTTCCTGGTTACCAGATGAGCAGGATGTTGACATAAGCTGATGAGATTACATCCCACATGTCACCAGCATCTTGGATTTTTCTGTGTTAAGCCGATTATTTTGATCATTGATAAGAGATTATGTTTACGTATTAACTACATGCACAAACATAAAAATTGAAGAATTGGCTTTGACAAGGTTAAACTGCATGCTTTTGTTTCACTTTTAGGTCAGAACGAAGGGACACTGGTGATGGCGGAAGATGAGGTAATGCTCTTTTTTTTAACCTAAGTGTTATTTGATTAATCATTTGTTCGAGTTTCGTTGAAAGTTTGGTTTTAAACTGTATGGTTTGAAAATCTGTCTATCACCATTCACAGCAGAAGGGGAAAAAAGTAGTCCATGCTTGCTGTAGTTTTAGAAGTTAAGCCTCTTAAAGCTGAGGTAGGCAGTATTAAGCATTTTATAGCAATTTTAAGCATATTGCAATTCAAATTGTGCAAGAGGCAACTAGACCACTGCACTTCCTCTTGTCTCGGTTTTTAAGTTCAGAAAATCATGTAGCAAATCATAGGGCTTATTACCCAAAAGAAGTCAGACAGTATCAATGAAAACAAAGCCCACAGAGGGTGCAAAATGGATGGTGCAACTTTTACTTGGCAGAATGGGATTTGAATCCTAGTTAAAGCTGCAAATAAGCACAACTTTTCGTCTCAAAAGTCGATTAAGGCAATTTTTAATTGATCTGTAATACCTAAGCCTGATCCTTTAACGGCCACTGCCACACATGTTTAATAATAGAATATCTTTCTTCATATTAACTGATAATAGAAGTTAAGCATAGTTTATTTCTGTCGTGCACTGATATGCAGACACATGATATGGGAACCAAAGCAGCCGTCACATATGCCACTGGGATGTATGAATGATGATCCCTGCTTCAAACTTTGTGGTTTGAAGTGTGAGCTTGTGTTTGGGGAAGCCGGTATATTTTTACATTTCTGGCTTTTTAGCCTTTTCCACATTTCTGCCCACTGCAACTTTATGTGACATTTTGTTGAGAACACATCCTGGCAACTGACGTCTCATCACTTAATATGCAATTAGCCACACGAGCGTTTATCCAGATTATATCTCAAAAACTATTTCAGAAATTGGTAGAAAGTTTTATACGCACTTTGATGAACTCCTGACATTTACTCATTAAATTGACATTAAATTGATTTTATTCTGTATTTGATTTCTGACAAAACAACTGCAGACCAAAACACATGTACCTCAGCCTCAGTCGGGCTTTGTGTTCATTAGAAAATGTATTGAAAAGTGTTGAACATTCCTTCTAAACATCAGCATTTACCTCAAAGCATCTTCGTCCTTGAGTGTTGTGTCACAGAGCTAATCGCCCATTACCCACAAATTAATTGCACTAATTAAATAATCTCCTGTCTTCAGGTGTTGTACATCATCGAGGAGGATAAAGGTGACGGTTGGACTCGGGCGAGAAAGCAGAGCGGGGAGGAGGGCTACGTTCCCACCTCCTACGTAGAAATCACCCTGGAGAAAAACAGCAAAGGTGCTGTGACCTACATCTGAAGCTGCACTGTCCTCTGTCTGTCATTTTCTCCATTTCCTCACAACATAACACCACAAAAGGAAAAAAAAAGACAGCATCTGAACATCTGCATGGACATGTGTCGTCTGTTTCTGTTCTGGTTTCCATCCCATCTCTTTATCCTTCTGTCTGTTTATTCCTTCAAACCCTGTAACCATTCGTTTCATATCTGTGGGACTGATGTTTTCGAGGTGAGTGTCTGAGCACAAAGACAAATAGGAAAAACCTATTTGAGGGTGTTTGAGTAATTTGCGTTTTGTATATCAGGTATTTCTGTGTGTGTGTGCATGTGTGTGAAGCATGTGTCTGCTGCTGTTTTAAGCGATTTTTTTTAAAGCTACACCACTTGTCATTAATCAAAGCATTCAAGTAACAAGTAATATATTAGAACAAACTTTTTTTTTATTTGATCTGTTCTTTTAATTATTTTAATGCTTCCTTTTCTAAGTGGAGATCGTCAAACTCCCTGATTTTTAAGCTCTCTATCAACATAATATGAAGTGAAATATGTTCTGATTGCATCCGTCTCTGTCTGATTGCAGTGTGTGTGTTTATGCACATTTTTTCTCCTATCTGTGCCATCACGTTGGAATTTTGTTTGGATGCAGCTGCAGCAATGCCATCCAATATCACCGGAAAACATCAGGAGATAAACTTCACATATTGCTTTTCCTTCTCTAGAAAAGATGGAGTTGGGCTCACATAGTCCTCGTAATATTGTATTATTCACTGACTGCACTGGACACTTGATGGACAAAGCTGGCATCATTTGTGTTCTCATCACTTTCAACAATGTCCAGAAAAACCAACATCCCAAGTCTATTGGTTTCCAAACCAAGTAGCTGGTCAGTGTAGTCTGTTTTCATCTGTGTATTAAAGGGACACTCCAGCACAAGCTGAGAGACTTTTAAGGAACAGATTGTAAAAACAGAAATCAAAGCTACTTTTAAGCTGTTTTGTTAGTCCCCAATCTCAGCTGCAGCTGAGCAGAAAATGTTGCATTTTAGAGGCAGCAGGACTATGTTTGTAGGACAAACTCAATTAGAACAAAAGATAACACAGCAACGTGGCTTTTAGTTTGTTTTTGATAATTATGGCGCTATTTGAAATGAAGCGATAAGATATACGAGGCATTGATACACAAACAAAGCGTGTTAGTACGGTCAGTGCATTGGCTGTTTTGATCTTTTTGTGGGATTTGCTGGCAGGAGGAAACAGGAGAATATCACCTGCTTCATCCTTTAACTAAGAATGCTTGAGAAATTCTTCCATAGACGCCTAGTCATGCTTTGAAAGAAAACAAAGTTAGGAAGCGCTCAATAAAAGTAAAATGTCAGGATTATTTGATGTTTTCTTGCAGTCGTACTGACACTGAGTCACTGATTATCAGCAGTTCTGACCGTTAATTTCCATTAATATCAATGATAATAACAAAAGCTGCACTTCCAGTATTTTCTAGTACCTGTGCCAGCTGAATGTAGTCATGTTTGCAGGCAGCAGCATGTAGCACAAATAAGGGTGTAGCATGTTGATGGCAGCTAAACCCTGAGTGACTGTGCAGAGCAGAGACTTCCCACCATGTCTGTCATGTTATCAGTTCTTGCGCTATTTCCAGGAAAACGTTTTGAAGGTAAAGGCTGCCAAATGTGACAGAAGTTAGCAAATTACAGCACAACAAAGTCAAAGCCTTCTACAGAAACTGCTCAGCCATTGCCACACTGACTCTAAACAACATTTCGACATTTAATGGATTCATTCTGTGCTGGATTGACAAAATGATTTAAAAACGCCTGCGTTGGGCCCAGTGTTGAGTAGTTGGTATGTAACTTGGCCACAGGTGTCCAGTCTTCTTCATAATATGTGATCCAGACAAAATAAATATAGATAGGATGTTCCTGGCAGTTGTCTTCTAATGACTTTAGCAGACAGAGGTTTCAGAATACCTTACATGCTCTGGATCCATTTGTCTTCCACTTGCACTCAGTGAATCAGCAGAACAGAAAGTGAATCTGTCCCACCGTAAACTTTACCCCAGAAAGCTCTTCTGTGATGTGTATGAGTGTGTGTGTCTCGGTGTGTTTTAGTAGTAACCGTCTCTCTCCTCTATGTGACTGCAGGTTCCTGAGGGCTGCAGAGTGGCCGGGCGATTTGATTGGCTGGTGGAGGGCTCACGCTGATTGCTGATTATTTGGTGGTGGGGGTGACCAAGAAAGAGAGAGAGAGTGAGAGAGAGAGGGAGGTGGAAGGTAGAGAGAAGGAAAGAGATGAAGCGAGCTGCGAGGGAGGTTTGCATGTCTGCATGCTCACACATCCATAATCAGCAAAGCATTCTGGGAGACGAGAGGAAAGAAGGGAGCGATGAAGGTAGAAGAGATGATATCAAAGCTTTAACACACCTAACCCTCTGAACCCCAAACAGTTTCTGGATGTTTTTTGGTCTTGTCACATTTTTCCTCACTGTGAGCTCATCGTTCCCTGTTTACATGCGGCTCTACCTACTATTCATGTTGTTTATTTTTACATACATTGTCTGTTTTCTGCTCTGTGTAAGCACAGCCTGCAGTTCAGCCAAAGAGTCACCAGATTTGTGTTGCGTGACTGTCACAGAATTATTAGTTCTATTTACAGAATCTGGTGCAAACCGTTAATTTTCAGAGATTTTTTTTTCAAATGACACATGTAAAAGACGCCGATATTGATGAAATGTCACAAATTTAAGCATAGATTTGATTAATATTTTGTGAGAGAACTACATGTCAGACATAATTAGCTGGAAAGTTGAAAATCCAATGATTGGTTCTGCTTTTCCAGTTTCTGGCTTTGATAAATGGTGTAATTTTGGTGTTGGGTTTCAGAGGGTTAATGTCATCAAGTAAGATCCTGATTTGTATTCAGAGAAGTCCAACCCTGAACTGTGGGACAGTTTGTACTAAAAGCAGCAGCAGAAGAAGAAAAGAGCTTTCAGTTCAGCGAGTCACAACTGCAGCAGCTAAACAGCATTACTTGCAGTTTATTAGGTACAGAAGCTAAAACTAATGCAGACAAATCCAACAGCTCTGCAATAAATTCCATCTGCATAAAGGTTGGACTGTTCAGTTTTCCAGAGAGGAGTCCATGTCATTTGTGGAGCCTGTTTTTATCAGCAGCACCACAAACTACATCTCCCAAAATCATCCTGAACAGTTTCAGTAAAAACTGAACGTGCAGGTAGGATTTATTGGAGCACGTTGGGTTACAAAGCATGAGGCTACGTTCACATTCCAGGCTTTAATGCAAAATTTTCTGCTTTTCTTGTATTGATGGTTCTTGTTTGCAGCCATGTAAAAACTGCTGAGGTTCTAAAACCGTTATGCATGTGCATGTTTTACCAGACAAAGCTGCTAGGATACACGTCCAGCATTATTTAACAAGAAACTCCTTCCAGTTTGGCTCGAATCAAAGCTTCTCCATAAAAGTTTGAACTTCCTCATCTTTTTGTTGAACCCTGAAGATGATGATGGTTTAAATACCTTAAACCTGTATTTGTTTCTAGCAGCCAGCAGGGGGCGACTCCTCTGGTTGCAGAAAGAGGTCAGAGTGTACAGAAATCCATTGAAGTATTTCTCACTTGATTTTTTTTCCCCACCTCAGTAAACATTTTCCTAATAAGTTCATGGTCTCAATCACTAGTTCCACAACTTTTTGAATACAGCACGATGTTCACTTAGGAAGTTATGCTTCCCTTTAGAGTTAAATAGACAGTAAAGTAGGGCATGTTTTGTGGCAGGGTTACTTTTTGATTGAGTTCTTGAACTGTAGTAGTCAACAAACCAATGTCTAAAGTCGATGCCACTCCATCATGTAATGTGAACGTAGCTTTAGTTTTGGCTAGATGTAGCTAATAAGCTGGTCATTTAGTTTACACCCTGCAGGTTCTACCACAATCACACACTTGTGTCCAGTTTCAAGTAGCATGAGCAGCAGTGGCAGAAAAAAAGGGAGAACCCGTGGTATTTCACAATCAACCTCCTCCTCTGCTGCTGGGCTGGAAGAGGAAGCTGCAGGCAGCGTTTGACTGAAATGCAAACAAGCTGCAACTTAGGGCTTTACTTTCTTTAGGGACTTCTGTGAATGGCTGTTTAGAAGCAAATTATATCACATCAACTGACGATATTCTAAACCTGCTACAACATACATGTACTTCAAGGTTGCAGCACCAGGTTTTGCTCTCTGACGTGGTGTGAATTGATCCTTATATGCTGGATAGGAGCATCTCACCCAACTAACAGGATAACTTCTAAGTTCTGTTTGTCTCCTCTGCAGCAGCTGGGCAGATTGTCTGGAGGGAAGGTCTTGTGAAGTGGCTACCATTCAATTTATTTTTCATTTAAAGCTTTCACAGGCTATCAGATACGAACACAGCTGAGGAAGGTGCACTGACCTGCAAGTAAGGATGTCAGCTTGCATCTTGGAGCTGTCTTTTAGTGACATATTCTCCATTTTCACAACTTCTGCATCAAATATCGAAATGTTACACCACTCAATTTATTCACTCGCTATATTTCCTAAAACACACACTTTCTGCCCAGCCTTGTGCTGCACATGAGAGAAAGCCAGCAGCCTTTAAACTCAGCATCAGGGTGTATCATCTCTCAGGGTCGGCTCCTCTCACTGTTTGCTGCCACTAACATTGTCAGTGCTCCAACTCACCCTTGTCCTTCTCCTCTGTGCTCTGTTGGTGATGTCTGCCTGCCTGCGCCACTCTGCTCCTCATGCCTGCCTCCACCCTCATACAGTCGCATGTTTTTAACTCGTCACAAACATGATGGGGTCCGTCATCCATGAAGCGCGTGCATCTCCGGCCGTGTCGTGTGTCGAATGCTGTGTCGTTGTTCTAATGAAGTTCCGGCATGAGTGTGATTTATTTATGTTTGTCTCTTAGAGCTACTCAGATAGCAGGACTATCAGGGGAATACAGGACCTCTCCTCCTCCTCCTCCTCCTTTCCTCCTCCTCTTTCTTTTCTTTTCTTCTCGGGTTGTGATTCCAGCAATCGACCAGCAGATGGCGTCCTTCCTTCACCAAAACGCAGCTCCATCCGAACTGGACCACTTTTAAACAAAAAAAAGAAAAGAGGAGCTCTGTTCTTGTTGCAGTTAAGACTCTGCCTTAAAACTCCACGTTGTTCTACCGTGGAGGGGTTTTTTTTGTTTTTTTTTTTCCTCACACATACCTGAGTGTGTCTGCTCTTCCGCCTGACTACATCTCCCATCAGCCACCTGGGCTCACCCCTCACCTCCACAGGGGGACTCTCAACTGCGTCTCCGTGAAAAGGTTTTCTATGTAATCAGTTGTATTTGCGAATGTGACGACACGCACCCATGTAACCTGCAACATGTACGGAAGACCAAACACGCCAAAATTCATGCGTCGGTTGTTTGATTTTCCGCACACATCAACAAATAAACGTGTGCACATGTGCGCTCGTTACATGTGTGACGTTAGTTTTTACCATTGAATGATTTGTACATATTAACATCTGTTGTCATGCTGAATGTGTTTCCATGGTGATTGTTTTTAGGTTTGTTTGTTTGACCCTCTTCGTGAGAGACAACAAGGTTTGAATTGAACCGATGCACTTTGCCCTGATTTGAATCTGATTAAATGAAAGAGTGAATGAATGAACGGATGAATCGAGGTCTGTGGCGTCTGCTGAGAGACGTCTGAACTTTCCGAATGACCACTGTGTCGTAGCGAGAAACAAAAAAAAACGGTTGAGTAATTTTTCTTGTTAATGGTTTTATACTCTTTTTCTAACTTTTCTTGCATGATTTTCTAGATTCTTTGGATTCATTCATCTCTCTGGTGATTGTTTTTAAGCCGCTCACTGTATCTGTTTTGTAGACTAACAAACAAAATTACACAGCTAGACTATTTAACAATAATAAATTAAAAAAAAAAAAAAGCCACTAACGATTCTTCATATCAAACTAATCCAACAGCAGGTGGCCGCGCCTTAGTTGTAATCGGTGTTTCTTCGATGAAGCTGTGAAATGTGCAGAACGATGCTGTAAATGTTGTTACTTGAACTTTTCTTTTCCTCTTCAAGTCACAGCTTCCATCTGTGACCACTTTGGCGGTCGGCAAGAGTTAGGCGTTTTTGAAAAAAACAAAAAGGAACCGTTTGTTTTTACACTTTTGGTTAAATCTGTTTCCCAATCTTCATGCTAAGCTAAGCTAAATGGCTTCTGCTTTAGCATACAGATGTGATAATAGTATCAACAGATATTTCCCAATACATCCTGAAGCTATTCCTGTCAGATTCCCTCCATACTGAGTGAGTGCGTTTCATTTGCTTGGGCGCAAATGAAAGAAACCCATTAGTTTCTGCAGCCAGATGTTGTATTTAAAGACGATGCCTTTTAGACAAGCACAAAAATTCATCAATTCTTTTTGCTTTTTTTATATATATGTATGATGCCACGGTTTTCCAAACGAGGGCCAGCTACAGTCGGATGCTTACGACTCGCTAAACAAAGCTAGAATGACGTATTTTCTGGCCTTCTTTTGAAAGCTGTGATATCAGATTAATGCCTCGTTTCCACAGAGCTCTATTCAAATGCGGGTCAACTGGAAGTTTCTTTCTATAGTAGGCCAGTAATCTGATGTATTTATTTAACTTTTCAGTCCACAACTTCTCTCGAGTATGTTGAAAAAGTTGTAAAATACCTGGATGTCAGAGGTTAAAAAAAAAAAAACCTGTTCAAGGAAACTGGAGAACAAATGAGGTGACGGAGCGGTCAGTCGGTTGACTGTGTTTGCAGACATTGTGTGTATGTATAATTTTAAAAGTAACTAGTTAAGCTAGTTTAACATGTTCTAGCTGTGTGACATATATTAAGGGTTTAATGCAACTGGCTTCACACCCGCAGAACGACCGCCTCACTTCTTTCTTCCCATGAATCACTGGGCCTGGTTTGGCTCCACGTGCATTCTTTGTAAAACAGGTTGGCAAAAACTGCTAAAAGTAGCCTAGCTTAATCCAGCCATTAAAAAACATGCATTTCATTGGGTTGAACACAAGGTGGCGTGGTCTGTATATTATGTAGAATTAAGAAATCCAAACAAAACTGTGTGGAAACAAGGCGTTCGATTATTTGGTTCTAGTGGTAATGCAGTCATACCATTAAAGCCAACTCCCATTTTAAAGCATTTAGGACTGCTGCTACTAGATTGTCATTGCTAATTAGTTATTTTATGACTGTTAAGTCTATAAAAAATATTTAAAAGTGACTTATTAAAAAAAAAAAAAGTTTGTCTTCCAGATGCTGGTTCTGTTAAACAAACCGTCCAAAACCCAAAGATATTCAGCTTTCAGTGATGTAGTGAAAAGCAGGTCATTCTCGCAAGCAGGAACAAATGAATGTTTGGGCTTTTTGCTTGATAAAGTCGATAACTTGACAGTTTCAGCACCGACACTAAAACTCTGCTTCGTGTTGTAATTTGAAATGTGCGCTCAGACAGGATTCGTTCATGTCGCAGAGGAGATAAACCTCCGACAGAGTTTCTTATCCTAGCTGAACATTTATGCAGGGCATTGTTTTTACCTCGAGTATATCATGCAAACGCTTAAATAGATGGTCTTCTCCAAATTCTCCTTTCAAAATGTCCTGTTCAGTTTGCATGAAAGGTCCATTTGGAGTGTACTGTCCCTTTAATCAAATGAGCAAAACACACCAAAAGTCCTGTCATTTTTTAAAATCAATAATCTACATATAAAACTGTGCGTATTCTAATGGCCGCTGTGCTGTAACTCCAAATATCAGTGCAAAACTACAAAATAGTAAATGAGCTTTGAGATGCAACAGTAAATATGATAAAACGTGCAGTAAGTTCTTGTACAGACAGTGTTTTACTGAAGCCTACTGTGAGCGTGGTGCTGTTTTACCGCCCAGCAAAAACCAGACGTGTTCTTCTCCACATTCCTCTTCTTTTAAAAAAAAAAACAACAAAAAAAAAACTCATCATCACTCGCATCCTGTGGAAACTTTGTACCCAACAACCATGTAAAGATATTTAATCTTTTCTTCTTTTTTTTTTTTTATCAGAAAAGACAAACCACAGCAGGTACAAGGTGTTTTAGCAGGATATTAACATGTAAATCTGTGTTTTTACCATGTTGTAACCAATGGCAGTACTTCTCTCTCCATATTGTTGTGCACATCTTTTTACTTTGAATGTTGTCCGACACTTTGTGAACAAAATGCTTTTTTTTTTTTCTTCTTCTTTCAAAATATTGTTCTAATAAAATAAGCAGCAATGGAAAAAAAATGGATTTGTGTCTTAAAGTTACTGAAAGCAGAAAGGTGAAGAGTTTATGTTCAGATATGACCTCTGAGGCAACAGTTTGTGTGAAATTAACACTTTGGCTTCTGAGAAACACGAAGCACCGGCACAAGTCAGATGATCCTTGTACGCACTGACTGTATGAACAGTTCACTCTCTGCACACCGAAACCCACCGGCCGTTCTGAAAGGCATGCATTCTTTAAAAAGAAAATAATAATCACCAAAATTACACCATTTGCCAGAGCCGGAAATTGGAAGAACAAAGAATTCTGAGATTTCCAGCTTCCCAACAGTCCACAAACATAGTCGTCCTCAAATGTATTCATACCCTTCCATTAAAGAAAAGGCAAAATTCATAGTAGTCACTCAAATAACTAAAAACTGAAATAAGTAATAATAAATAAAAAATTTCCTAAATTCTAATTTTGTGTAATAAGACATTGCTTTTGAATTGTGGTTGAAAAGAATAATTAAAAAAAAAATAAATTCCCGGACAAATTAAATATAATTTTACAAATTAAAGATAATATTTCTGTTGAACCACAATTCACAAACAATGTCATGATTTTCATTACATTTTCATTTATTATTACTTTTGTTAATTTTAACTTATTTCAGTGACAGCTGTTTGTTTTTTTCCTTCTTTAATGGGAGGGTATGAATACATTAGAGGACAACTGTATGTGTGATGGAAAAATCACCCAAATATGCTTAAAATCAGCATATATTGTCAAAAGAATCACTTTATCCTGCAGTCTCTTTGGAAAATCCACCCCCCAAAAAGTGCAAAGAACAGAAGGTTCTGTGTTTCCTGGCCCGACTGATGAGCCGTTAGTGACTCAGTAACAGTGACGTGGCAAAAAATTCTGCTTATTCGGCTGAACTGCAGGCAGCGTTCAAACAAAACAGATAGGAAGAGACTGAGAGAAAAACAAAACATACTGTATTGAAAATATTAAATGCAGCATGGCTTAAAAATGCAAAAAAATTACAAATTCTGAGTTAGTAGAGGTTGTAATAATCACGGAGCATGTCAAGTGCTTTTGTAACACCTGTCGGCAGGTAGGAAAATGTTGTATCTGTTGATTCCATTTAATTTTTTCTTCCAATAATCGTAAAAAAACAAACAAATTCAACTTTTGTGTTTGTCTTTAGGGTTTCCGGCACTATATACACTTTTTCACTACTTCTAGAATGAAACTTTGACTTCATACTTGTGAATTCGTAACCTTCTGACTCTGCAACACATCCGGTGAGTTAAAAAGCCAGTCGACACCCTCAGATCATATATCATATTTATTAAATCTTACCACAGTAGTTCATAATAATATAAACATAATAAAATTCTCCAACATCTTTTTTTTGTTTGTTTTTTTTACAGTCTTCTACAGAAAGTATGTACAGTCTATTATCAACATGCTTCCAATATGTACAGCTTTAGTCTGGTGTTAACATATTTCAGTGATTTGGTGTTTCTCTACAGACACTTGTTGCTACGTGTTCACACACAGAAGGTTTGGATCAGATTTTCCGCTCCGGTGAAAATGTAGTAAAATAGTATTTAGCGTGGATTTTATGTGTCACCTGCTGATTTAAAGAAAAAAAAAAAGCCCTGCTGCTAATATTTAAAAAAGTATTTATATAGTTGTTTATCTGAACTGTTTGACTTTTTTTGCTGCTTGATGATCCAGCAACAACCTGAACACGTGCTTTTGTGTCCAACGTCAAGTAGCTCGATAATTCAATATAACGTTAAATACATTAATTCTGAGGAAAGAGGAATCAGGGTATGCCGACGTCTTTAAAACAACACTCTGATACTTGACTCCTACTGTAGTAGTCAGTAGACGGAGAGCTATTTACTGTTTTTCTCCTTTTGCCTTGTCAAAAGAATTGTCGATAAACTAGAAAAGAAAGTCAGCAGCAGCAACGTTTCCCTTTAGGTCTCTGCTGCCAGCTCTGCTCCAACACAAATACCTCTCACTGCACTTTAACAGGAGAGGCTAGTTTAGTTCAGGTCAGGCTGCATTCAAACCGTTATTTTTCCATTTTTATACTTATCTGATCTCAGCAACGTAAGCCTTCGAGTAAAACAAAACAATGAGCACATTTGTCACAGTAAAACAGCAAACGTTACCTTAGTTATTGTAGAGCAGACTTCACACAATGTGAATCAGACTCATTAAAACCTTTAAACCTGAATCATCCAATATCATCACCAAGTTCAACACAACCATCAGACTGAGTCGTGGCGTACATCCCCTGTGCCTACATGTGTAACATCGGTGGTGTATGAGGAGGATACCAGCGCTGTGGTGCAGAAAATAGTGTATAATAAAATAAAAAAAGAACACAGTGTTGACATGTTTTGTCTGGCTGCCTTCTCAGTGTTGATGTGTGTTGTTTCTGAAGGTTCTCATTGTTTAACTTGACAGTGAAACAGTTTATCTGTGATCTTGTCATCCTGACTGTCCGTCCTGACACTCTGCTCTGATGTCTTCTCTGTGCAGACGATATCTTCTGCATGTCTGGTCATCAGGTTCCTGCCTTATTTTTTTCTTCCTTCTGTTCTCAGTCCTAGACCAGACAGTGGTTGTATGCTGTCATCTGTGTGCTGACGCTGTGATATTTGGCTTCATGAACAGAACTGAGCTGAGACTGAGCCGGGACTCGAGCTAAGCTGATTTCTCTTGCAACAGATGCAGTGACATATTAACTGATGAAAACGAGCAGACTGTGATGAGGCTGTAGCTCGCGTTGTGTCAGAGGACATTTACATGAAGTCGAACTTTTCCCCGCGGTGCTGCTGGGAGCCTTCCCAGTCTGCAGCAGTGAATGTCGCTGTCCCAGTTTTGGAGTGTTTTGTTGGTTCACTCGTGGTGCCTTCAGTGACTCCTGCTGCAGCGGATGATGTGCTTGATGTTGAAATGTATCCTGATCACTCTCCTTTAATTCACAGCAGCTTCCTGATCCACCTGATGTTTCTTTCTGCTTTGTTCGACATGAGTGTTTGCTTTGATAGAGTCAGATTAAGGTTTGTGTTTTAGGTGGGGGCTCCAGTTTCCGTGACAACGCAGTGAGAATGAGGTTGAATTTGTTGTAGCGATCTGATTGGTTGACCGCAGCGCCGCGGCTTCCCCACAGAAGCCGCAGCTGAAAGTCCGTCTTGAACACTTCGAGCAGGTCGTCGTCGCACTGAAACCCTGAAGACCAAACACACACACACACACACACACACACGTGTTAGGAAGCTGTGACGTCTCTGGCTCTTGTTTAGATGTGAATGTTGTTGTCTTTACCTTGTAAGATGGCCTGTGCGTGGTCGGTGTAGCTCTGTGCGTTGTGCGCGACGCTGCGTGCGGCCTCCAGGTGGCGCAGCATGATGTCGCAGCCCTGGTCGCTGGTCTCCCAGAGCTCCGCCCCCTCAGGTGTGATTGACGGACGCTCCATCAAGGTGAGGAGGGGCAGCAGGAGGGGGACGCAGACCACTGCTGGAGAGGAGGCTGCAGGAGAGAGAGGAGAGGGGAGACTTCAATTAGCTGAGCAGACAGACTAATAACTGAGGAAGGAAAAAGAAAAACACTTTTTTAAATTTCTTCTTCTATCTTTGACAACACCAACAGTTCAGGAATGTTAGAGTTAACACATTATTGTAGCTTGAAATTTAGGAAATAAACATTAAATCTTAAAAAAAAAATAAAAAAATCTAACATAAAACTTTAAAGACTTTACAATTCATTTTTTAATTACAGTTCCACTAGTTTATTTATTTATTTGAATCATAAGAGTTCCACATGAAAAAAGCAGCAGCAAAATACAGTGTTAATTTAAAAAAAAAAAAAATTCTCCTCCTGTTTTCAACATGTTTGGAACAATCAAGTATTGTCACCAGTTAAATGTGATACCGTGTCGGTTTTGTCCGTCAGAACATCCATAAGCAACACACTCGTCTGGTTTTTCTACTAACTAGTGATGTTCGATACCACTGATTTCCTTTCCAAACAAAGGACATATATGTAATAAATGCCACAATAATTGCACAAGTTTGTCAATATCTACATTTTAAAATATTCATTTAACAGTTAAAACAAATGAGACTGATTGTAAATAATAACAGATATGTTCTATGGATAAAATGTTATTTTTTATCCATCTTTTCTAGTACATATTTTTTTAAGATCACCATGGCTGTTTAATCACAATTGACACCTAGTGTAAGTAATCCACTTGAAATGATCAATTCTTTAGGAAACCTTACCTGAATACATCTAGATTTCTTTTTCTATGAGATCATCTCAGTGATACACATATTATTACTCATGGCTGAACTCGTGCAGCTATTTGTATTCATTTCGTTACTTATTTCATAATCATATTTATTCATTTGAACAACAAAGCTCCACATGTCCTCCCTCTATACCTGGATAGTGCTGCCTGCAGCACCCAAGGACTCCTCCAGAGACGTCTGCCGCTGCATTATGTACTTACCCAGGCGGAAGAAAAAGTAGTTCCCACCAACCACGAGTAATTTAGTCAAGATCTCAATTGTTCAGTTACTTTCCTCAAATGACTGAGGTATCAAAAGTATCGATGTTTTGATTTGAGAATCGATTTTGCAGCATAAAGATCTGGTATCGGAAGTATCAATATTTCATTATCGATCCACATATCACTACTACTAACTCACAGCCTGATGAGGAACCTCCGTGTCTGTATATTTGCTATTTAACAATCATCCATGCAGCTTGGATCAATCTGTTATAGTGCTGTGACATGAGGATCAGTGTGGTGCTGCTCTTCTTACCTGAGCCTTCATACAGATTCTTGTAGAAAGGTTTCAGTACTTTCTCGTAGTTGATGGCCGTCTGGGTGAAGTTCCTCCGTAGAGTCGTCCATGTTTCCTCCAAACGGCTGATCTGCAAAATCAACAACAGGCGTCAACTCAAAGTGTCTCCCAATACCGTTGAACCACACACACACACACACACACTTATATAATGTAGCAGCACGTTTAAAACAATGAGATTTCATAGAGAATTCAGAAGAAACATTTCTAGGAAGATTTAGTTTTTACACTTTTGATAATAAATGATTTATTACTGACTATATCAGTATAACTTTAAAGCAGGAGTTATTTTATGCTAAAGGTGAGTTTAATTCAGTCTGACATATTTTTTAAAATTATTTTTTAATGTATTTTTAATTTAGAATTTTTAATTTATTGCTGTACATAATCTGCTGCGTATACCCACTCACATTTTTCTGTGTTTTTTTTTTCCTTTCTTGTGTTGTTTTTCTTTCTCTTGCTCATTTTTAATCTGTCGCTCTTTTGCCCACCTAATCCCATCCATCTATTATCTATACACCGCTTAATCCTCACTAGGGTCACAGGGGGCCCTATCCCAGCTGACTTAGGGCGAAGGCAGGAGACACCCTGGACAGGTCGCCAGTCTATCACAGGGCCACACTTAGAGACAGACAACCAAGCACACTCACATTCACACCTACGGACAATTTAGAATCACCAATTAACCTCAACATGTTTTTGGACTGTGTGGGAGGAAGCCAGAGAATCCGGAGAGAACCCATGCTGCACGGGGAGAACATGCAAACTCCACGCAGAAAAATTCCCAAGTGTCCTCACTGGGACGCGAACCGGCAACCTTGCTGTGAGGCAACCACTGCTCCACCTTGCAGCCTCCACCTAATCCCCTCATGGATAAAAAAAGTTTTTTTCTGATTCTGATATTTCTGTCTTATGATGCTACTGCGGTTTGCATATCTCTGTTACCTGCGGCAGGTCCAGAGCTTTCATCAGAGCAGTGAAAGCGAACAGGTCTCCCACTGTGTCCTTCAGCTCCATCGCAACCAGGATGATGCGATTCAGAGTGGACGCCCGCTCCTCCACGCTGCCCGTACATCCCAGAATATCCACAGCAACGCCTATCGCCATGGTGTGGTGCCTGGGAGACGAAGGGAGAGGTGGATTATCAGCACCACCCAAAAGCAACCGTGTGTGTTTTACCGTCGCTCTCTCAGCTTCTATTCTGACTGTTCAGTGCTGCTCTGGTCGTTTGACCACAGACGTGACTATGAGTATAAGTGACAGTACAGCCAACATGTACACTATGTTTACTAGACAGGACAGTGCAGTCAACCAGTGCCTATAGTCGTCCACACATTTATTCATACCCTCCCACTAAAGAAGGAAAAAAACAGCGGTCACTGAAATAAGTTGAAATTGACAAAAGTAATAAGAAATAAAAATTTAATGAACATCATGACATTGCTTTTGAATTGTGGTTCAATAGAAATATTTATAAAAAAACAACAACAACAAAAAACAAGCACAGAAGCATGATGGGACCCATAAACTAACATTTTGTTGAACAACCCCTTGAGCCAATCACTGCAATCAAGTGTTTTCTGTAACTCTCAGTCCGACCATTTATTCCTCCTTAATCATCAACCCCTCAGCCTGATCTTGGGACACCTCAGTGGGTTCTGACTCCTAGACTGGATTTAACTCAAACAGGTTTTCGCATCGCCATAGAAACTGAACCCTGTCAGTAAGCTGGGATTCTTGAAAGAGTGGTGTGACAACACTGCACTTCTCATTTAAAATAGAACTCTTTACTCTTTTCTCTACCTCAGTGCATGATCCTGTCACCTGTCCTCTACATCTACCACACTGATGAGAGGCAGCAGCTGATGTACAGTAGCAACAGCTTCACATTTAAAATTATTCTGATTTTCACTTTGTATTTTTTGCCTCATTTATGAGGGTAAATCTATTGGTAAGTTTTGCTCTTTTGTGTTAATGCATAAAGTTTTGTTTTTGGTTTTTTTCCCCCCAAAAAAACAGTAAAGTGCCAAATTTTACGTATTATTACAATAGTTTTTGGGCGTTTGTGGAAATAGCCTCTTGCCAAGAGTTACATTAGACTGATACAGCTCTCATGTCTGTGTGATACATAGTTAGCTTAGCATAATGAATGTAAACAAAGGTAACAGCTGGCCTGCCTCTGTCTGAAGGTAATAAAACTGTAAACAATCAATTCAATTTGGCTTCACTTATATAGCACCAAGTCTCAGCATAATCTCAAGACCTTATATCCATCCATCCATCATCTATACACCGCTTAATCCTCCCTAGGGTTGCAAGGGGGCTGGAGTCTATCCCAGCTGACTTAGGGCGAAAGCAGGAGACACCCTGGACAGGTCGCCAGTCTATCACAGGACTCAAGACCTTATAATATTATATTAAAGGGAGAAACCTGACAAATCCATCAGTTCCCTTTGAGCAGCTCTTTATCAACAATGGGGGGGAAAAAAAAGCAAAAAAAAAACTCCCTTTACAGGAACAAGGCTCCAACAGAACACTATTTAATTTGTGCACAACCACTCACATGCTACAGTTTTTCTTTCATGACGATTTATGTGCTGGAACACTTCCCTGACATCGTACTTGTTAGGTGGTGTTTTCCAGCCTGCTGACATACACTTCATACTGTGTATTAAAAACGTGGCAGAGGAAATGAGATTCTCATCAAACTCCCTTCAAGACAGGCAACAGGCTTTTCTAACTATTTCTTTACATGTTTACTGAGTGTTTAAATGAGCTTTTAGTGGAAACTCAAACATTGTACATTAGTGGATGTAACAAAGAAGTTCTGATTCATCCCGTCACTGTGCGTACCTTTCCATCAGGTCCAGCCTCAGCTGTCGACCGTGCGGCAGCGTCACCAGCTCCAGACCAGACGACACGCCCATCTGACCTTTAAGCTCTGGAGTCACTCCCAGTATCCTCGCAACCTGGAGGGCCAGAGACGTTTTACAAGGGTCTGGTGAACAGCTTTCACTGACATTTTATGTCATTTTTCTATCTGGTGTGTCCTTTAGGTGTAATATTTAGTTTCGTTGTTTCGCTTTGTTATGAGGATCATTTGACTGCAGCAGCAACATCAGGTGCAGGACGTAAATCGAATTCTCAGTGGAGCACGCTCACCCGCACACACACAGGATGTGAATGCAACAGCAGCAGTAAACACGTTTACATCCACATTTGACGCACATGTGTACATAATTAAATAACGGGTGAATAAGGCTGACTGTTATAGATTTACAATGGAAAGATGAAAAAACCAAGTTTCATTTCAGAAATGTCACAATGTGTTTAAGAGTCTTTCATATAGTTTGACCACCAGAGGGTCCTTATGTGCTCATTCAAGAGATCCTCATTAAAGCGTTTACTTTTGCATGTTTGAAGGTTTTATGTATCTTTTGTATCTTAACTGATGAAGCTAAACATCCAGAAATACAAACTGAACAGATTTTGGGAGGTCAAGATGCTAACGAGACATTAATTATGCACAAAAGCACCTCAGAAAAAATATAAAGTATAAAAGGTCATGCTACAGTGTTTGCTTTGGGAAATTTATTTTTAAAATTAAAATGTCCTTAATTCATGGTACCATTGGTTATTTAAAATTAGATTTCAACTTGTATTGATGGTATAAAATCAAAATTTGTGGATTTTTAAAAAAGCACTTAAAAATACAATAATATCAAATATGCTTTATTAATAAAATGTTTTATTTTTTCAATAAATAACAGATCAACTAAAATGATGTGTACTTTGTGTGATGATGTGCTTTAATAGAGACGTTAAAAATACCATAAGATAACAGCACAGAATGAAAACTGGTGTGTGTGTCCTTCTAATGTTGTGGAGACATTCATGCGTATACACAGTCATATTGTGGGTACCTGCTGAATATTTAGGGACTAAAACACAAGCCCACGTCACATAAATCACAGGTAAATCACAAGGTGAGAACTTGGTTTAAAATTAAGTTTAGACTGAGGTTAAGGTTAACATAAGCCTCCAGGAAAGTTAATATAAAAAGGCCCATTTGTGATGAGCAACAACAACACAATCAACAATCACCGTACTATGAATGCCAGTCAGATTTCTGTCCTCCAACCTGCTCATCATCCTGCACATGTCAGCAACAATAACCTGAGGAGATCAAGGCAGCTGCAGTTTTTTGGAACCTGGTGCTACAGTTGATCTCCACCGACTCACAACTAAACATCTAAAAAAACATCTAAACCTCTGCTAAGAGGGATGTAAGGATTCTAAAATCTAAAGCATCTACAAGGCATTTTTAAAGTAATGAGATCTTGCACTTCTTTCTACCGATTAGACTGTTGACTAATGTTTTGAGTTTATTTATGTAGTTTGAGAAGGATGTCTCAGCGGGGACATCACACTTTGCTCTGCTGATCAATATATAAACTGACATGATGTGGATTTACATGAGGAAAACAGAGGTTGATGTAGTTTTTCAGTAGGCCTTCTTGTCATAATTAGAACTCATGGAGACTGTGTACAAGCTGGTATGTGAGATGTTTCGTTAAATCAGGATCTGATCGACCAGGATGTGTGTTTTTGTGTTTTTCTGACAAACTGAAAGCAGCTGGAAACCGCCTGACTTTCTGCAGCTGCTGAATGCTCTTGTCTGCCATAATTCATCCTGAATGAGCCTGATGTCCTCTAAAGAGATGAGAACATGTGAGTGTGAGTGTACCTGGCAGTCGGCCATCAGCAGGTGTCTGGCGATACTGTGGTGATTGTGGCTGAGCAGCAGCTCCTTTGCTTTCTTCAGAACCACCATCTCCAGTGGTTTGTTTTCTGGTGGCAGAAGTCGAGATCCGAACTCTGCCGGCCTGAAGGTCGTTTCTGTCTCGATAATCGGCCGTTGAAAACTGCAGCTCTTTAGTTCGCTGCTCTCCTCCTCCCTCCCTGCGTCCTCTTCCTCCTCCTCGCTGGTGTTTTCTAAGGCTGCAATAGCGTGATGGTAGGAGCTTCTGTCCAGCCCTCTCCGTCCTCCCTCGTCATTCTCCTCCCTGTCCTCCTCTCCCCCTCTCTCCCCCTCTCTCTTCAGCCTCTCCACGTAGCTGCAGAGCGGCAGCTGCAGGTCATTGTTGTGGTCTGTGATGAGGTGTGGAGAGCTTGACTGCTGCCACTCCAGTGGGCTGCAGGACCTCAGGTCTGCAGGGCTCGGCTGCAGCCGTTCAGTCCGTCCGACTATCACCTCTGAATCAGGATACTGAACACTATCAGCAGGTGAAACTACAGAAGTGGAGGAGCTGTGGGAGTCTGCAGGGAGGAGCTGATGTTGGAACTTTGGAGGCTTCACTGGAGGAACTGGAGGACCTGTGGCAGCTGTGGATAACAATCACATCCATCTTTGTTTATTAGCATATTTAAAAACCTTCCATAAATATTACTGCAAATGTGCCATCTGCAGTTCCTGGACAGATGTTACATATCTAATAAAATACAGCGAACCTATGGCACATAAAAATAAAAGGCATAAACTTGTGACATCTCAGAAGGATTAAGGTCTAAAGGTAAAACACATAATACTTTACATGAACCTTTTTTTAAACTTAGTATCCATTGCAGTCAAACTGAAACACTCTGGCCAACTAATGAGAAGCAGCAACTGTCTCAGGGACCTTGAGGTATAATCGTGTCTTTATTTCATCAGAAGATGAGTGAGAAAACATTCAGCCTCCTCCTTAGTGCAATTTCAAATTCATGTCTGGACCTTTCATTACAAACTGTGGGGGGGTTTTCCAAGATAAAAACAAAAAAGCAGTTACCTCCACTCCTCCATGAAGAACCAGCAGTGTCCAGACATGTGGAGTCTAGAGGAGGTGTAGCGAGGCTGGGGGAGGTGGTGGAGGAGTCTGTGAGGCTGGAGGAGCTGGAGAGGGGAACCAAGGGCTGAAGGCAGGGGGAGCGAGCCAGTCGAGCCAGCGGCACTTTGCTGGGTTTGGGAGGCGGTTTAGGACAGAGCTGGCTGTCAGAGCCTCGGATCGCCTGGCCTGGAGGAACACAGAAGTCATGGAAGCTACACACATTATGTTTGAAAAGGTACATATGTATTTAATCCTTCAATGTGGCAACCCCGTGAAATTTGATTGAAAATTAGGTTTTGTTGTATTGAAGACAATATCATGTAAATTCTGAAAGAGTGAACAGTGCACAGCTCAGTCTGTCTCTTATTTACTATCTAATAATAAATCATCCACAGGGGAACAGATGTACATTTAATTTCCTATTTGCATTCAAGGAATGGCAGGAGCAAATAAGGAGAGTGCTTACACCTACACACTTAGGAGAGACAGCGACTGATTAATTTTAAATCTCCCACAGGGGATTTTATTGGCCCTTGGCGTGCAGAGCAGCTTTATTTTTAGCCTTATAATCAGACTCAATTGCCATTTTGTTTCACTTCATTTATTTCTAAACGAATTGAATGAATCAGAGATGTGTGCGGCAATGCAGAGGTCTGGAACAAGGCTACTTTATTTCATCCATGGGTAATAATCCTAAAAGCTGCAATGTGTGTGTTCTGTTTTAGATCAGCTAACAGATGCTGGAGGGATTCAAATAGAGCTGCACGGAAAACCATTCACTGCACATTTCCTCCACTATAGTTAATATTTTCATTAATTTACACGTGTAATTTGTTTTTACTCATTACTCTTGTTTTCTCTTGGTTTTCCTATTTGTCTTTCTACTTTTGTATCTCATGTGTCCTTTTCTATATATTTTCTGCACCTGTTCTTTACATTTTAATTTATTTATCGACTTTAGAGTTTAAATTCAGTCACCCTAAGCGATCACCCTCAGCCACAAGATATTCTACAGCAGTTCCTGAAGAACAGACAAACAATGCAGTCGCTGAGTAACCCAGTACATGTGTGATGATCTTTAGGTGGGGTTTTTTTTTTGATTATTTAATGAGCAGGTTAATAAATAGGTGACTACAGTGCTGGTTCTTGTCCTCCAAACTGTCTGCTTACCTGCTAGAGGTTCGACTGATCTCCGTGGGAAAGAGGGGCTCAGCACTGGCTCGCTTCCCGTCCGAAACACTGGAGACTTCGGGCTGGGGCTGGGGAGGAGCGCTTCAGGGGACTGCTGGGGCTGCGGTTTGGATCCTGGAGAGGAGGGGACAAGGAAGAAAGAAACAAAGAGATCCAAAAAGGAAAAGATGAGGTAGGGAAGAAAGCAAATCAGAGATAAAAAGTAACGTTTTTTAGATCTTACATTTGTGAGACTAATTGGTAAAAATCCTTTACAGCGCAATAAAGAGTGAATAAAGGCTTCGGCATTCTTCAAGCAACTTAGATTCATTGACGCGTCATCAAACATCTACATGAAGGTTTTTGCACCAGTTACGGATAATCACATATTTAAAGGTGGGGGAGGCCTGCCATCATACAGTGGAGTGATTACAAACCAGCTCACACTAAAGAGCTTGAGAAAGATTTAAAGTTTAAATCTAATTCCTTACACATGTGGTCAGATAACAAAGTCAGCAGCTGTCAGATGATCTCATAAAAAGCATACAAAATTTTTAGAATCTTTTACATACCTAGAGGTAGGAAACTCTCTGACTGGTGCGCCTTGAGCGGGCGTCGCCTTTCTTGAACTTGATTGAGACTTGCTGGTTGGCTTCCACAGCGATCCTTCAACCTGAGAGACAGAGGATGGTGAAAACATCAATGATCACAGCTAGATATGAACAGAGGAGAGGTGTAAGGAGAAATAAATCTAATCTATTTCAAATATAGGAATAAAATGTACAAATAGAAAAGAAAAACCAAGACATTAACACTACCCCTCTTTATTCCTTCTGCTTTTATTTTTCTTACAAAGCTTTTTCTCTTTCATATTTCCCCCTGTTTTTCTGCCTCTTAGTTCTGTTCTACTCTGGACCATGTATTTATTTTTTCCTCCCTCCTGCTCTGTCTTCTCCCAGACAGATATGGGCCCCATTCGTTATGTTTAATGTGTTCAAATGCAGTGTGAAATTGCACACTTCTGTTCCACTCAGAAGAAAAGTCATACACTCTCTCTTTATTTATAGAGGACTCCTGATACATATGGAACTCGCTGTATATACAACCTTCGGTCAGAATGATGAATGTAAACAGCTCGGGGCTGTGAGGTAAAAGCTTGAAAGTGTGGAGGGATTTTAAAGGGTTGATTTAAATGTGTGAGAGAGGAAGAGAAACAAAGAGAGAGAATGACTGAGTGAATGTAGGTCTCCATTATTTAAATTTAGCAGACAGCTTGTTATTTGGTGTGCAGTTCGGTAACAGGCCTGCATTGCCTGGAGCTAAAACGTACAACTGTCTTTAACACAGTATTAATCAAATCCGACAAACACACATCATTAGAGCCACGGAGGTTTTCAGTGTACCAACCTGAGCTGGTTGCCTCGGACCAAGCCGTTGTCCTGGGAGTGTGTGCTGTCGTGCACGGTGTGTGTATTGTCGTGTGTGTGTCCGTTGGTGATGTTGAGGCTGAGACGTTTCTGACTCCGCCTCTCCTGCGCCATCAGCCCAACCTCTCGATGATTGCTCGACAGTCCGTACTTTTCTTCCAGGCAGCGCAGCGGCAGCCCCCTGTTGATTGGCTGGAAGATGATGGCCCCCACCACCTTCAATGTGCAGATAGAAGAAGAGTTCAGATAAACTGACAACATGTGTTCTTTAATGCACTGATTACTGTCAGAAATGTGGTCAAAATTTGTATTTATCATTTGGCTGAAGTATAATTTTGGGATGTTTTTGGTGTGTTTGACACACACTACTTGCACAGTATCGATTAGCACAGCCTGCCCTTGCTTCAAAGAACGATTAGGAAAAAAAATCCTCAAACCCACCTGTGAGACAGGTTTTCTGTTGCCAACATAGTATCTAATGAGTGCAGGAACACTGTCAAATCCTTCTCTTTCGAGCCGGTACTCAACTCTGGAGTAAGCTTCATTCAGCATCACCACCTGAAAAAGAAGAAAAGAAGTTATTTGCTGGTTGTTATTTCAGTGCCGCTATAGTTGTATCAGGTGCTGCACTCACCGTAATGACAACGGATCTGCCATTTTACAGTTTGCATTTACTTTTTACTGTGTTCTTCAAATTTAGGCTTTGTCTGGCTGGATCCCACTAAGAAGAAACACCACCACAGCCTGCAGCCACAGACATCTGTAAGCTACCGTCAGTGCTGGCCGCTATAAAACTAAAGGGAGCTGCCTAATCTCATACAAGGCAAGATGTTTTGGTAAAATCAACCAGTGCCTAAACAACTGACAAGGACTTAATTAGGATGTCCATAAGTGCTCTCTGGTAGTGGTCGCTTAATGCAATAAAGAAATCATTACTGAGAGGATTGCTATGCTGGAGGGGAGTGAGACACAGCCCAAACGGCCATCAGTTCACCCCACTGAGTCAGTACATGCAGATGTACAGTAAACCTTAAAGACTGAACGATTTTGATGAGAAACACTGGCATATCTATGAGCAGTCAGTTGTTTTAAACCGCATATGAGTTTACCTTCTTGTTGATTTTAAAGTGCTGAGCAGCGTTTCGCCATTGGCAGGTCAGAACATAACTTCCTGGACTGGACAGCGAATCGCGGATCAAGAAATCTCCATCACGCTGCACCAGGTTTTCTGCAACCTGCAACACATCAGAAGGTTACATGTGGGTACACATGCACACACACAGTGGTTGTTTACAGTACAAACATTTCATTAAATCTAATAATGGTAGGCTGTTGCACTGTTACCATCTTTAAGAGCTCAGTACCAGCTGGGCCGTAGTTACATAAGACCTGAAGCTATTTAAACCCTCAATCTGTTACTATTTAACCAGTTAATAACATACATTTATGTTTTATGCTACAACAATAATATCATACAACTCTAAATGCAAAACTCAGCTGTCATTATCTAAGAACAGATGGGCACCCCGGTAGCCCAGCAGGTTAAGCAGGCGACCCATGTACAGGGGCTGAAAATCCCCGCCCCAGCGTCCACAGTCTGATCCGACCCATGGCTCATTTGCTGCATGTCCTTTCCCTACTCTTCTCCCCACGTTTTCTGTCTCTCTCTCTCCACTATTATCTATAATAAAGGCTAAAAAAAGGCTTAAAAAAAAAAAAACAGCAACAGATGACGACAAATGGATTACAGCTTATTGAATGAACACGTGATTAAAAGCAGAGACTTAATGTTTAATTTAGAAATGAATGGCGTTCAAATCTGACAGGTTAAAAACGAGCTGAATTTTTCTCTCTGTTTCCATGTCAGTTACGTTTACTGGCACTCTGCTCTCTCTGTCTTTCTGAAACACTTACACACAAGCCTTCATACAGGCTTTAATTAAGCTAGTGTTTGTATAGTATATAATGGTAGTTTAGTTCAGCCAAAGGAAGCAGCTTATTAAAAGCGATTACATCTCAGCGCTGGCTTTCAGAGGGAGCACACAATCTCTCTCTCTCTCACACACACACAGCACCATACAGAAAGAGGGCTTTCTATATGCTGACCTAATGTCACAACCCCAGCGCTGCTGCTGAGAAGCTACTATTTAAACTATAATCTTCCTGTGAGCCCTGTGTGTGGAGTATGGTTGTCTAATAATAGGTGATCCAGTTCAACAAGTTTTTAACCAGGCTTTAAAAGGGAGGGACTGATGACTCAGATTTGCATGTGTGTGTGAGGGTGTGTGTGTGTGTGTTACCTGTCTTGGAATTGCCCCGTGGTACCATGCGTGGCTTCGGGGCTCCTCGCAGTTCATCTTGAGCTCTTCCTCGAGTTCTCTGCGTAGTTTCTCTGAGGGACAGTCCAGGATGAACTGATCTCTGGAAAACTGCAAGAAAAACAGAAGGCAGGATTGATTGCTGTGTCCGGCATCACTGAAAAACACAGTGACATGGTCATCCATCCAAGCACATCTTTAATGACAGCTTATTGTAAATACTGAATATCATTTCAGTTTCTGGGCTGCAAGGTGGATCAATGGTTAGCACCGTTGCCTCGCAGCAAGAAGGTTGCCAGTTTGTGTCCCAGTGAGGACACCCGGGATCTTTCTGCGTGGAGTTTGCGTGTTCTCCCCGTGCAGCGTGGGTTCTCTCTGGGTTCTCTGGCTTCCTCCCACACAGTCCAAAAACATGTTGAAGTTTGTTGGTGTTTCTAAATTGTCCGTAGGTGTGAATGTGAGTGTGCTTGGTTGTCTGTCTCTAAGTGTGGCCCTGTGATAGACTGGTGACCTGTCCAGGGTGTCCCCTGCCTTCACCCTAAGTCAGCTGGGATAGACTCCAGCCCCCCACAGTCCTAGTGAGGATTAAGCGGTGTATAGATCATGGATGGATGGGCCTTCTGTTTCTCATTCCCTAAAACAAACAGTAATGAGGTCAAAGCTCAAAGACAAAGACATCTATCATGCATTTCTGCTCGATGCCTTCCTTCCTTTGACTCCAGTGGATCTAAATGGATACAAGACTAAAAAGGAAAAAAGAAAGCACGCAGCAGAAAGGGTAAAAGTACAACAAAAAAAAGAGTAGATAATGTAGAAGATGCAGAAGACTGATGTGATGTCTAGATTCAAAGTAAAGTCTTTGGTATTCTCGTTCATCCATTCATTGTGTCGCACAATTGACCCCAACATTTTTAGCTTTTAACCGCTTTAAATGATGCAGTGTGTAACTTGAGACTCTTCATCTTGTCTCATCACTGAATACATTGATCAAAGTGAAACATTTAAAAAAAATAATAAAACAAGATGTGTAATTGTATTGTATAATTGAAATCATTTTTCTTCCTGACTGTCTTGTTAATCATCTTGTGATGCCTTAGATTTTGTTGTGTGGCTGGAAACCACTCATGCAGCACTCGTAGTCAAACTAGAGTACAGCATTTACAGTATAAAAGCCAAATATACATTACTCAAAATTCAGTCACAATGCACAAATTTCCTGCAAACACTTTTCAGTTATGTATTTACCAATGATGCAAAAACAGTGTAATCATTCATAATTATATTTCAACCATTTTGCTCCTACTGCTGCTCCTCTTCTACTATTGTAACCATAACTACCACTGCTACAAAAATAATATAATAATAATTCTAACATCTTTTTTGTTTTTATACCACACACAGCAGGAAACTTTGAAACTGCTGCAACTCAAAGGCAAAGCATGAAACACAGCACATGTACCAAACTGAAATAACAGCTTTGTGAGTTATGCCCAAAACATCACCTGCTTGATGCATTTCGCTTCAAGATCATATAATAGATTTCTGGGCCAAATTATAAAACCAAACTGATTGAAGGTCACCCAAAACATGAGGCATTACCAAGCCAGGGTACCAGATGAGAAACAGATCTCACAGTGTAATCTAATTCAACACATCTAAATAATTGATCGCAAAGTTTAATTCCAACAGCAGAGCCCAGAAAGTTCAGAAAACTGAAGGACAAAAAGCTCAGGTAACACATCCAGACGGGAAGTTAAGTCAGCACAACCACCTGCACCACAACACACACACACCCCAAACACACTTACATGACAGCTGCTGGGTCTCTGCATCGTGAACTCTTCTTTTCTTCCTCAAACACGAACTTCACAGCAGACACACACAAAGTCACGCACGTGGTGGTTTTCTATCTCTGGTATTGAACAACTCACTTTTAAAACACACACAAGCCATTTTCCTTCAGACTCTCTCAAACAACATGCTCACACACAGTCTCTCTGTCGCCGTCCGCCTCCTCACTGATTTTCTCCTTTATCGCTTTCGCTCGTGGCTTCACCCTGTGCCACCTTATGTGACGTCGTCTTCCTGACACCACCCATCTGCCCGGACCTGCCTCCATACACACCCTCACCTGACGTACGTAAACACACACAGTGGGGTGACGCAAGCACCTTGCTCAACTTCTTAACCTGTTACTGAGAACTACAGCTGAATGTAGTCAACAGCTGGTATTGCCTTTTCTTATTCTACGATCATCATTGTGTTGTTGTGTTCTGTAAACATCAGCTTGAAGAAAATGTATGCAAAGAATATGTTCTGTAGCCCCACCATGTCAGAAAGTCCTGATTGTTTAACTGCCTGTATGGAGTAATTCCCCCTTTGCCAAAGGAAAGTATAGTCAATACACAGCACCTTTGAATTTGGTCTTTGATCTATATTTATATTGGTACTCTGCCAACAAAAAGGTTAATGAGTGATCCTATCCAGTGTTTCTGTATATCTGGCATCACGGTAGATAGTTCCTGCTCAGACACACAATATCCAAACTCATGTATTCATGTTCTCCTCCTATCAAACCGCTCACTGCAGCTCATATGAAATCTGTCCTCGTAATGTGTTGTCCTCTTTATGGTAAAACTTCAAGTACAGCCACATGTAAAAGAATTATACTCACTAGTGTCTCTTGTTCAATCATAATACAGCCACATGGAGATGAGAGAGAATTACTATATGTGGTACAACATTTTTTAAAAAGTGAACAATACATACAGTCGTCCTCAAATTTATTCATACCCTCCCATTGAAGAAGAAGAAGAAAAAAAAAAAAACAGCCGTCACTGAAATCAGTTGAAAATGATACAAGTAATAATAAATAAAAAATTAATGAAAATCCTGACACTGCTTTTGAATTGTGGTTCAACAGAAATGTATAAAAACAAACAAACAAGTAAACAAATATGATGGGACCCGTAAACTAATATTCTGTAGAACAACCCTTTGAGTCAATCACTGCAATCAAGTGTTTTCTGTAACTCTCAATCAGACTTCTGCGCCTGTTGACAGGTATTTAGATTTTGGCCACTGCTCATCAGCAAAGTGCTCTAATTTGTCCTGGACAGGTTTTTTTGCTTATTTATTTATTTTATTTTACTTTCAACGACAATTCAAAAGCAATGTCTTATTTCACTAAATTATAATTTAGCAAATTTTTATTTATTATTACTTCTTTCAGTTTCTAGTTATTTGAGTGACTATTGTGAATTATGCCTTTTCTTTAATGGAAGAGTATGAATACATTTGAGGACGACTGTACATATATTAAAGCCCAACACTGTGTGCTAAACGGTAACAGTTCAAAAAGGGGGACAACCCTGCTGAATCCAGTGCATAATTTGTAAGTTTCTACCACTGTGATACTATTACATTGTAATTTTGCAACAGGTTCTCTAACTGCGTCCTGCTAAAATCAGCTACTTCAATGCAGAGACCACAAAGCTTCCTGAGAACAGTGCACGTTAAATGTCGACATCTCTGCTTGAACACTTTGGTGCATACCTGCATGCATGAATGGGTTCAAGGCAGTCGAACAGCTCCAGTGGTGCTGACATTAACCACACAAACATATTTGAAAGGGAGCAACTGAGCCATGCGTATGTATGAAATTGGAAATATGTCAATAAGTGCACCCATGAAACTAAAACCGTGTGCTTCCTTTCATCTTTACACCACTCAGTGTTACTCTGTGGCTACTCCACTTCTCATTTTCATGTTTTCTGTTTTTCTATCTCTCTCTCTCTAAAGTCATTAGAATAGACCCCTCTGCCCTCAGTCTCCATGTCTCCATACATGACAGGAAATCAACATATCGTGTTACAGCTTCGACATAGAAAACAATGAAACTCATCACAGGCATTGCGTTTGTAGTTTGAACCACCAACCAGTGTAGCTTGACCGTTGTCGTGTGTTGGTGCAGCACTGGGGGCAGCAGAATTGAACCGTCCTTCAGTTGTACTCTGCAGCTACATTGATTTCACTGTATAGAGTCACGTTCTCCGTTCAGTATCATTGAGTCATAGTTGGCCATACTGACATCATTTTTTTTCCTGCTTTTCTAAACAAATGATTCAGCACATAAGAAAAATATTCTAATAACAGATAAAAAATCAAAATTAAATTTTCAGTAAAACCATCAGTAATTTTAAATGTTATTGGATCTTATTTGGAATGAAATGACTTATGAGGTGATTTGGCAGTATATAAACAAAAGAAAACTGAATTTAATTACTTTAACGGACTGGCATCTTTTCAATCTTGTGTTTTTTGTGTCATCTGGTAAACCTGGAAAATGGAATAATGTTTTTTGTGTGTATCAGAAGTCAAATAAAAACATTACCATGTGTTTGTATTTTTCATACTGAGGTAGATGATGTAATAAACAAGAAAACCAAAACCAAAAAAATCTGTCTAGTTTTTGTGATATATATTACCCTATTTGAATAATGCCTCCCTTGTGGCAGTAAACAAAATCACTCTGAAGCGTGGGAACACAGGTTCAACCTTTCTAATCCTTTTATAAAATCAGGAATTTCAAAATCAGAAACTTTAACCTCATCAGTAGAATATTAGGGTTCTGTGTTCTGCTCGAGGACACAACATGCTGCAGAAGGAGCTCAGGATCAACTTCCACCCTTCTATTTTTCACTACTTTGGGCAGAAAGAGGCAGAGAGGAGGAGAAAAACAGACTGTTTGAAATTAGAAGATGTCACAGCACCTTTATTTGGTTTCACTTTTTGCTTTTCATCTGTTTTTTCATTCTGTGTTGTGATGTGTTAAAAGCAGCATGTAACACCCATAACGCTTTGCCTGGCAGCATGCTTTTCCTGTTGTACTAGCATTGCACAACCATTTTAGACTGCACAACCTGAACAGGATGAACTGAAAACACAAGAGCTGGTTGGTAATAATCTCTGCCTATCAGGATTTGTTATTGATTACGTTCACATCTGTGACTGTTACACTTGTTACAACAGCCACGATAAAAGCTTTTACATCTGCAGCCAACAGGCTGATGAATGAAAGAGTGGGAGGGCTGAGAAGAGGGACGCATGGCAGTAAAGTGAAAAGGACATTCTGTACGTATGAAGGGATGAACAGAGATGCAAACGCTGGAGGAAAAAGATGGGTCACGTACATCAGGATGAATAACAACAGGAGTGAAAAAGCACAGAGGATAAAGTGAAAATAGGTTGAGAAAACAAGGAGTAAAGAAAGGAAGAAGAGAAAGAAGGAAGAGGAGGATTAATAGGAGGATAAGGATATGGTGGATGTGAGTGTTTTTTTAAAGGCTGGTCCTTAATAGGACCCTGCAACATGATGTCATCCTCAGAGCGGTTACATTTATCCCGTAGCAGCCCGCATGTGGACCACAGCACAGCAGTAACAGTAAATGGCCTGAATTGACTTGCTTTATAGCATCCAGCCTTTCTAACTTCCTCATTTCCTTTTCCCTCCTCACCCTTTTCCCTTCTCCGGGCTTACAGATTGCACAAGTTTATAGCTTCCAGTGTAAGTCATAAAGTCAGACACCTTCAAGAGCGAATGGCTTCAGCTTAGATGAAAGATATGAAGTGTGATTCAGTGACTTTGAGCTTTCCTTCACATGAACTGCTGCACCTACTCAATACCTGTAATCACTATGACAGGAAGCAAATGGTTTCTCTTTTACTATCATCATCCCATGATAGTGACTGATTCAAAATGAGTCACACTGAGTCACACTCAGGGGTGAAGGTAAGTGTTAGGTGAAGCTCTGCAGAATCATTTCAGCATGTCGCCCTTCAGCCTAATTGAAACTGAAACAGCTTTGACCTGACAGCAACAGTGTGATGCATTGCTCCTGTTTTTATATAAGGTGCTTTACTACATATATGAAAGACTTGAATACCACTTCCATTAGTCAGAATTAATAAAGAAAGCTGCTTCCTTACATGAATTAGTTTGCTAATCGATACTTGAAAAAAAAAAAGAATAAAAAAACACTTCCTATCAGATAATTGAAGTCTCCTTCTTTATAAATATTTGTCAGTGTGGAAATTATTGCATTTTCCTGAACGCTGCAGGTGTACTCAGTTATATAGGCTGTCCATCCTGTTCACAGGACTATGAATAAAAATTAGCTTGAACCTCATCCAGGATTCTAACATTTTTATTTCATGGTGCATCTAATAAAGCTATAAATGATTGTAATAAATTATTTTAAAACGCCACCAGCATAAATATATACAGTATCAGTATCATCCATTCCAACCTCCACCACTTCTCCCAGCTGTCTAAAAATGCCATAAAAATGATTTATAACTAAAAAACCCAAGGGCATTGTTCAAAAGAATCAAAACAATGATTGGATTTTGTGGGATTTCCTGGATTTTAGACAAGAGTGGAAAGTGTTTTTTAAACCCTTTAAGTTATTCTGTGTGTATGGTGGATACATGAGTTTAAAACCAGGTCTGTTTGTTGCTGTGACAATCCACTCCGTAGTGGTGACCAATCAGAGGCAGCAGACAACTCTGTAAGCTGCTTGTCCTTTGAGTTCAGTGAGGTGAAGAAAAATAACCTTTTAGCATAATAACTCCAGTGGACATTATAATCCTCTGTGTGCTATAATGTCATGCGAGAGTTGAAATAAAGCAGTGAATGTAAGATTCTTAGATGACACTGCTGGCCTTCAGTTTATGTCCAACATTATCACTTTAATCTGAGAACATGCGGGATGGTAAGTAACAAACGAGCTTGAAAGACAGAGGAACTTGCTGTAACATTGGTTTGAAAAAGAAGTTCAGGTTGAATCACGTTAACAGAAAACCACAGCAGCATTTGACCAACTAAATATGCTGCTGAGTCAGTATACCAACAGGCAGGTTTGAAACTACAGCTTAAATATTACAAGAAAACCATGCAAGGAAACTGGAGCAACGCAAGAACTGTGCTGCTCCAGTTGCAAAAACATTAAAAGTTAATCCCCAATCAATCTTTGGGAGCAGTGTTGCAGTAATTTTTGGACTTCTCTGTTCTGGATTATTATTAAACTGATGTCAAAAGGGGTTTTAAAAGAGGTTTTTAAGTTAAGCAGCCTCGGTCAAGGTTTGGGTCTCAAACTAACCTCAGACTGACCTCCGTCTGTGATGTCAGTGCAGGGATTATGGGCACTGCCACCGTTTACAGGTAATACTGTGCCAGACGTGACGAATCATCACACCTATGATGGACTGTTTTGGGTTGAAGTCAGGCTATAGCTTCCCAGCCCGTGTGTTCTAACTTTTAACACACAACCGTTCAGTCTCAATTTTAGCTAGTTCGTGTCCAGTGACGTTTAAGTTAATTAGTTCAGTTTATCACAGCAGAGAGAAGCAACAGCTCCTTAACACAAAGCACTAAAGGCAGATCATGTGACTTGTTTTTCAGATAATCCACCGACAAAATGTTAACTTCTTGTAACAGACGCATTTGTGCTTCTTCGGGTTCAAAACTGACTTTGTTGCCTGTCAACTGATACTGAGTTCATTAAGTTTTCAAAAATCACATTGAAAGCATAAATCTTGGATGGTTTAAAACGAGTGCTGCAATGGGGAGATTTCACAAAGCCAATCATCATCATCAGCATTGAAATAACAACACTTTGGTCTGCTGTTTATCTGGTATTTCCTCTTCCCTTCATCAGTCTCTCCCTTATGCTCTAAATTTTTGTTTATCTCTCTCTTTATGGCACTCATCAGTATGTTTCTCACTGCCTGTAGCTGCTGTGCAGTATTAAAGGCAATACATGCAGGAGACAGGTCAAGAAAAACCTGCTGCGGGATTATTAAACAGAAACATTCTTACTACCTCCATCTAAAGTGATAAAATGTTTTTGTTTTTGTTTTTTTGCCAATGTCAGGAAATTCTTTTTCTTTTTTTTTTTTTTTTTTTAAATTTAGCCTTTTATGGTCTATACAGTCTCAAAAAAAACACGCAGTTTCTGTCTCTGACATTTAATTTGATAGCTCAAAGCTATGATGTGTAATAGCTGTTGATCTTTTAATTTCTGCATCTCTACATCTTGGCTCCATCATCAAAACGTTCCTACCTTTCCTGTTTACACACAACTAAATGCATGAATCTTCCTGTGTTTGGACCAGGAAACATTTGACAGGTCAATCTGGGAAAGCAGCTTAAGAGGGTTCACATTAGTGCCCTCTCTGAGACACTGCTGTACAGTGGTATGTGTCTGTCTCAGCAGTAAATCTAACATTTGACATTTTATTTGGTTTGCATTTGGGACTAGACTTACCACCAGATATACTCACACTGAGGACCAAGACAGGTGCTCTGTACACTTACTCGAATTTTCAGAACTTTTCCAAGAACTTGACTGATCACCAAAAAGTTGGGACTACTAATGTTCTTGTGGCTGAATGGGAGCCAGACTCCAAAATCTGGTGGGAAGCCTGACACCAGAGCAACGGAGGACGTTAAAGCAGCACATTACTGCCCATGATACTGAAAGATGATAATGAACAAGCATGCCTAGGCAGTGTTCACGTGTCCACATACTTCTAACTATATAGTGTACATATCTGACATGGACAAATGGAATCTTGAGTGATTGTTTCCAGGCTTAAATCCTAAAGCTCACACTGAGCCCGTGGGAAACAGTCTGACTGCACCACGATGTTCAAGCTTTAGCTTTAAAGATACATTTGAGATTCAGGCTCAGAGATAAAATATCTGATCACAACACAGTAGTAAAGATTTATCTCAAAGTACCGGGCTTCGTGCTAAGAGCTAAACATGGTGCTTTCAGCAAAGTGATTTCCATTGTAAAGAGAGAGAAAAAGAAGCTTATACTGCAACAATGATAAACAAGCAGCTTTGTAGTGTACAGTTTGTTTATTCTTGTGCTATGGGCACAATTCCCTTGGGAGAAATGTAATCTGTATGTATACAATTACTGTAAGATGACATACAACATAATCTGCTGCATCTCCTGTGTCCCCTTTATTTCTGACTGTCTTGTACTACAGTTTCTGATGCAAAACAGGCCAATAATGTCTCTAATGACTCGAGATACCAGGACAAGTAACTTTTGATATGTGTCGGCACAAATAAACTAAGCTGGCTTTCTGTGTTACATGGCGACCTCCCAGAGAAACAGATGGAAGACAGAATAAAGAGGGGAATGGAATAAAACCCCAGGCTTTTTGGAATCAAAAGTAAAAACAGAGAGGGAGATGGAGAGAACAGAGAAAAGCACAGAGAAGGGATGAAGGGGAAGGCCCAGTTAGGGGGAGAAAAAGTTGATAAGAGCAATTGAGGAGCAAGAGATGAGGATGATAGGGGCAGCAGTGTGGGTGATGTTCTTGTACAGTTCTTGTTCTGGGGGAGAACAAAAATGATGACACATGCAGATAAGAAGCTTGTGTCACATCAAAGTCACTCAAATGAACAGACTGACTCTCTCTGTAAAGTACCCAAGACAGTACTTTAGGATCAGCATCATGATAAACTAGAGATGACCTTCTCACTGGCCTGACATACAGATTTTGTTAAAAGAGACTTGGCTCTGCATGGGTAAGTTGTTTTATTAGTAACTATTTTTACATTACAAAATGTGTTTCTTTGACACAGAATGTCAGAATTCACAACACAAAGACATACAGTCGAGGTCGCTCTTCAGCACAGTGACTGTGTCATTGGCAGCAGGACAGCAGTCATGTGAGATAATTACATTATACAAGGTTAGACAAGGTAATGATGAGGGAGCCAGGCACTGATCAGGAATCAAACTTTCCTTGTGTGTCTACTTTCAAAAGTATACATTTTGAGCACACATTAAAAATGTATTTAGGACAATAAGTTTACTCTGTTGCCATGGAACTGCAGACTTCAAAATGTCCATGTTATCCTTGATCACTTAAAGTTGAGCATTATTATTCATTAATGTGCCCTGAAAATTTTAATTTGAGCATCTAAGGTGGATCTATTTGCTAATGAAGATCATTTAAAATGAGTGAGAGCTTCAGAGCAGCTACTCAACGAACCATTTTGTGAGACTGCTTTGTCAACCTATTGCTTTGGGTTGTTTCTTGAATTTTATGTTTGTGTGCATATTTTATGTGCATATTGTCCTCTGACTGTGGATGAGATCCAGTCACTGAGTAAGTTTCTCTAATAGATTTTATTACATGTGACAGATTTGTAATTTGCATTAACATCCTTTCACCAGACACAAACTATATTTACACTGCAGATGTAAATGGTTCAGAACCAGCTGAAGATCTCCTGGCTGATGTAAAGCGGGACAGACTACGTCACCTCAGCCTCCTGCGCTGCTGCTTGCTCCATCCAATCAAGTTAATGACATTCATACATTGCACTGACGTCATAAAGAAGACAAACTACCACAAGTTAGTAATTTATCATCCACATGAGGACTATCACCCTCATTCTGGTACCTCCCTGTCTATAACTATCTGTGTCTCACCCATGCCATCACACACTGCCTTGTCTGTCTTCCAGAACTAGTTATGGATGAAGCCAGCTATATATCTCACACTCACACACTCAGACAGTCACACAGTCGGTCATTTATGAGAGCGTCTGGTCCGAGTAATAAAAGCCCAGTGTTCAACTCGCAGAGAGAAAGTGAAGGAAAGAGGAGGACTATTCAGTGTGATTAGATTTAGCTCAGTCTGGAAGTGTTACCATGCACTTTTTAGATTGTTTTCTACAAGGCGACATTTGGTTCTGTTTTTCTAAAAGTGCCTTTTAGCAGACTGGTCAGTTTCCTGTGGTCTTCTTTAAATAACAACAACAGATTAAAGGAGCCCTGGAAGTATGCATTAAAAGAAAATATCCAACACTGCATGCTCTTATTACTGTAAAACGGGGAGAAAAAAAAAGCTACTTTTGATTTAGGACTGAACAAATACATCCTCATGAAAACATGCAAAGGAACAGCATCAATGCTGCAGCAGATAGGCATGCACAAAATCACACCTGCACATGTGCACATGCAGTCGCGCTTTACATATACATTTACACACTAACACAAACACTAATGTGAGTTCAATGACACACAAGATGGCAAATCAATACCTCCACACATCCTCACACATGCTTGTCTCACCTTTGCATTGATGACGGAGTTCTTGTGATAGAAGCAACACAGAGCCGCTGTCAGGGCCTTGAGGTTGCAGCGCTCCGACATTCTTGGTAACTTTTCTTTACTGCCAAGACTAACTGGGTAACAAATGCTGCCTTCAGCAAGCTGACTTTAGCTGTAAATGCCAGCTCTAGTCACCTTGACTACGGACCAAAAGCCAAACTTGAATGACCTCACCACTTGACAAGTCCCAAATCATTCTCTTTTGCCTCTTCCAGGGACCCAAAGACCCACCATCCCCATCAGGACAACTCCTGTTACTATCACTCTGTCATCTCTCTGTCTCTCTCCTCCACAGTCTCCTGCAGAGTGAATCCTCCACTGCTCGCTCAGCTCTACAGATCCTTTCTCACACTTTTTCCCTGCCCCCAAGCTCCATATATGGATGAGAGAGTGCCACATGTGACACGGTTTGAGCCAATCAAGTGAGGATTGACTGGGAGTGGCCCTAAAGCAAAGTCTCCCTCCTGCTCTCCCTGAAAACACATGGATGATGGAAGGGAGAGTAAATACATTCATTCATACATACTATATGTGATGGTCGATATTTTGCATCCACCAATCAAAGTAATGTCTGTTGCTTTTGTTGCCGGATAATTTGCAACTAAATCTAACAAATGTTTTCATTATTGTTCAGTGTGCAGATTATTTTGTAGATTTATTCATTTAATCTACACAAATACCCAACAGTTATATTACTAACTAAAACAGAGGCAATTTAATTTTCTCAATTCCTCAATTAATCCCTGTCTTTGCTTCAAAACACACACTGCTGTGGAGTTTCTGCATGGTATTTTCCAGAAGTTATCTGTCAGTCAAACCCAATGTCTAGCCCTGATGTCACTGTATTTTGCTCTCATGTCAGTGATGTTCAGGTTTCTGTAAGTGACGCTCTTTCCCTGTAAAACCATGGTAGGTATCACTGCTCACAAACAAGCTAACTAACTAACTAACTAACTAACTAAAAAAAAGAAAATGCATCTAGTAAGTTGGCAAGATTTTTTTCAATGAAAATAGTTACCAGACACTCACAAACATTTTATGGGTAAAGGCTGCAGGTTCAGCTACTGTTTGTGTACAGAAAATAATCTACAATACTGCTGCATGAGTGTCTAGACAAGAGGAAAGAGTCAGCTAGGTGCGTGTGTGTGTGTGTGTGTGTGTGTGTGTGTGTGTGTGTGTCCTGCAGAGCGACGCTGATAAATAGCCGGCCATTTGTGTTACTTAATGACTGCTGAGCAATTACACCCACACACTAGTTAAGTGCTGCAGCTTTCCCACCAATTCTCTCACACACAAACATACACACTCCAATGGACAACAAAAACACACAGACCCAACTTGACAGAGAGAGAGCGAACACATCGCAGTGTGCACAAGCAAACAGAAAACTACAAAAACAACCATGAATGTACAGTATACACACAATTATGTCTTCACAAGAACAGCCACATACACATCAACAAACACACAAACACACACTGAGGGTGACACCCCAGCAGCAACCAGTTAAAGGAATATTCTGCCGCAGGAAATGGAGCCACTAATTACAGTATGAACTCTCTGAGGATCCACGAAGGAAATACATGTAGAACATTCCCTGGGGCACCACACAGCAGCACACACACTCACACACACACAGCACTGCCAACCACAGCAGCCCCAAATCACCAGCTAGGCCAAATGTCCACCTTAAAATACACATATCCATAGCTCCAGGAATGCTCTGGAACAACAACGAGGGACAGAAATCGGCATGCTGAGGTTCTATATTTTCTATTTCTATCTGTTTGTTGTTTCTGACAAATGGACTACGAGAGGCAGAGCTGTTTCAGCAACTTAGGCTAATCACATTACAAAATGGGAGAGGAAAGATGATTATTTTTGTTATGTAAAAATGATATTGAATATGTAGTTTTATTTAGGATATGTATTTTAGGGCTGAGGCAATGGAAATGGTGAGCAGTCTATGAGAGTCCATGATGTTGCAAGTAAATGACATGTACACCCTACGTGGTTACGTCTTAAAACGGTACTCCACTGGTTTTAGCATTATTTTCCATGTAATTTTCTTTTCTCTCAAAGCCTGGCTCCTACCTTACCCATAATGCAACTTGACTGGCAACAATTTGGCTGGAGAACTGGGTGTGTTGCATTAGCTGTAGCTAATGCTGCCTCCACCTACTAGCCTCAAGCAGAGATGAGGAGCAGGTTAGGGTAGTCTGGGAACAACAATAGTTATCAGGCTCCATCCTTGGGGGACAAACAATTCCTGCATACAATCTTATGCCGATCCATCCAGTAGCTACTCAGATAATTCAGTGCTAACCAAAATGGTAGACTGTGTGACTGGGAAATAGCAAAGTACATATTTGTGTCTATCTACACAGAAAAGACAGGACAAAGCACAGTAAGTACTCTTTTTGTTTGTGTTTTTGTTCCATAAATCTGCCTTACATGGTGTGTATAAAATTGCATCTAGTGGGAAGCAGCACAAATAGTACGTGCAGCTTATTGTAGATTGTATCACCAAAACAGCTCTGGCCTGTCTGGTCATGGACATGGGACTCTTGGTGTCCTTGGTGTCCTGTCTGGCATGGAGACAGTGGATCGTTTGGGTCCTGTGGGTTGCAGAGTGAAGCCTATGGATCAGGCTTGGTCTGGCACATCATCTCGACTGGTTACAAGTCTGCGTAGTTTGGAGGCCAGGTCAATGCTTGGAGAACGTTGTGATGTTCCCAAAGTCGTTTGTGGGTAGTTTTTGTGGGCTTTCACAGCAATCTGTCCTTCTGGGGAAAATGGCTGGTATTATCAAATACCATTGCCATGGGGGAGTGTACTTGGTCTGAACAATATTTAGGTGAGTGGAATGAAGGTAACATCCAATTAATGGATCCAAAGCTTTCCAGTATATTATTGCACTGTAATGACATGATCAATGTGCTTCCCTTCACCTGTCAGTGGATCCAATGTTGTGGCTGATCTGTGTATTTACATTGTAATGCTGTACCGTCTACACGCTGTGCTATCAAAATCAGTTTATTAATGATGCATGATACTGAAGTAGACATTTGGCATGCACGTGCTGTAAATACAGTACATCGTCTGATTCCCTGGAACTGCCTGGAAGTTTGGTTATCAGAAATGGGAGTCATAGTGGCCTGCTGTAACAAACAGTGACAGAATGACAGCAAGCTACAATCTCAGCATCCCTGTCCTTCTGTAGCAGTTGGGCAGCTTTCATTAGGCTCTGCTGCTCACCCCCTGGGTTAGTCTGGATGTCTGTACGCGTGTTTGTGTTAGTGATGGGTCATCGACCAGTAATGGACTGTGATCTGGATGACAGTCGCATTGACTGGTGCAATATGATGTTTGCGCTGTGCAAGCCCGCACATAGTCAGTAAAAATGTGGTCAAGCAGTGGGACAATACATTGTATGTAGCTAAAAACAGAAACCAAATCCACAAGTGTGTTTATGTTTCTTGCTACAAAGTGAGCTACACTGGCGTACTAGAGGTGATGATATACAGTTCACACACTGCAATTAAAAACTAATTCTACCGATACTCAAAATGCAAGAACATGAGTTGTTACTCAATTCACATAAAAGGAAGATCAGCTTCAGAACTTATGGAATGAGGCATGGAAATTCAGTTTTGTTTACACTTAACAAGCTGAAACGGCATTTGTTCAAATGTAGTAAATGGTAACTTTATGTGTGGTCTAGACATTGCAGTTCTTTTTAAGAACTTGGTGTCAGACCTGACTATTTCTGACTGAACGCTCTGCAGCTTGCAACATACTATACGTAGCAATCAGCATGCAACGTGATTAGTATGCACTGTGCCTGAAACCTCAGACTTGGTACAGTGGCTGCAGAAGGTCCACAGCAACATGGCATATACTCTCACTTCACCAGGTTTGTATAGAATAGAATAGAATAGAATAGAATAGAATAGAATAGAATAGAATAGAAATACTTAATCTATCCTAGACCTGGGAAATGATTTTGTTACAGCAGCAAAAAGAAAACACCAAATCACAACAAGTTAGAAAATATGGTAAATTAAGTCTATAAAAAACAGAATAATAGAAAAAGGGCTAAAGTGAACACAGTGTGACAGACTAAGAGCAGAATGACTATTGCAAAACTACAACATCAACAGAAATGTGCAAGTTGAGTTAACTGTGTAGGTTATATGAAATGAAATAACATGAGAATGAAAAATAAATAACAGGCTCAATACCACTAACCGGCACTATTTAACAGTGCAGTAACCTTAAAATTAACAACAATGAAGATATCAATTAACCAGATAAATACTATAAAAAATGTATAGGTATTCAGCTTTCAATAAACATTAAGAGCATGCACACGTCAGTCTTTGCAAATCATAAATTTGCCCTCGTAGTCATATGGTTTTATGTCACATTAAAGACACGATCAAAACTTTTGACAGCATTTAAACATTCTGTGTTCACCACAGTTGATAATGCCTGTTGAGCCATGTGACATAGAGTAAATTGCTGCACCCAATCTATACGGTGTGACCCAGATCTCAACATTGACCCTTTACCCAGAGTGACTTTTTTATCTGTCTTCTTACCAGAAATTAAGCCACACTCTTTTTGTCATCTGTAAGAGTGTGGCTTCTTACCAGAAATTAAAGGCAGTTTGTAGGGGAAGGCTGATTTTAGGGAAATAAAGCTCTAATGTGAATTTAACAACAATGGGTATGGTATCTGACCACATCTCTTTAAAAAACTGTGTGAGTCTAAAATTTGAAATGCCGCTGAAGATAGCAGAATGAGTGAAGACCTAACAGGAGAATTATTAATCATCATCTGCAGTAGCAAGCTGTTGGGTCACTGGCCAGCTGCCTGCTCTGCTTATAGGCTGACAAACTGAGTGATTGATTGGCTGTCCAGCTTATTGACTGACAGACGGACATACCCGCAAGCTAGCTGGTGGAGCTACATAGATGGCAAGTGGGGTGACCAGTGGTTTGGCTGGTTGCCTGATTACTATCTGAAGTCATGCTGGCTGGCCGACAGGCTGGTGATGATCCTGATGAATGTCACACTGTTGTTTGGACTTCTAACTGACTGATAGACGGGTGATCAATCTACAGTTCTGGAGTCTGGTGGTCACATCGTGCAGTACCTCAATTTGGACACTAGATTGTGCACTCTTCTAAAAATTCAAGACAATCTAAATTTAGAGATTAATAAATTGAACGGGTAAACATTTGAATAATTCTAACTGTAACCTCCAAGTGTTCTTATATCTTCATTATTTTTAAACATCACTGTATAGTGCTATTGTTTACTGTTTGCATCTATGTGTGTGTATTGTATGCAAGTGTCATCCACTATGAGAGTTAGAAGCGACTGCAACCTAAGACCACACACACATGTCCACACAGAGAGCATTATTGTTTCCTAAAGCTCTCTCATGAGGGTGTACAGCAACCCTCAACTCATAGAGGGGGGGATGAAAGAGAAAGAGCAAAAGAGCCCGAGTCTTTTAGAAAAGGCTCAGTGAAAGAAGAGTTGTGTTCGATAAAAATCACAGAGGATCTTTCTTTTTCTCTCATCATTAGCTAATTTGTCATCAAAGAAAATAGACATAAGGGAGTAATATACTGCGAGGTGTTGCCTTCATGACAAGTGATAACATGCTGAATCAACTGATGAGTGTTAAAATCAACCAACTGCTCTCCATCTTTATGCTCATGAAGAATCCTTAAGTAGTATTTATCAAACTCCAAAGCTCTTATTCAAAAAGTTTGTTACATAAAATCATTGTGGGTGTAGTATGATCAGACTTGACAGACTTAACAGACTGACAGTTTTGGCAGCATAAGCAAACAAACCCCACAACTGCCAGTGTATTTTCATTTTACTGTTGCTAAATTTTACATGGAAAATACATGACTTGACATTTTCCCCACTTTAAACCAGAGAAAAAAAGCAAGAATAAAAACATAAACATTTCGTGTGTGGGATAACCAAAACTAACTTTGGCAAGTCTTAATATCTACTATGTACTTTTCATTTTCAGTAATGCAAAAGGAAGAACTTGGTTGTGAATTTTATTTAATCTCATTAATGCCGTTTCTGCTTTAAGAGAGAAAAACAAGCTGAAGCTGAATTTAGACATCAAACAGCTCTGGACATGAGACTGTCCACCCAGAGAGAAACTGGCCTTAGGTCAGTTAAGTGAGGGATATATTTATACTATTGTTCTCCATAGACACTTCCTTTCCTGCACACGTCTATTCCTACTCAATTGTACTGTACATAATCGATGAGCAGTGAACAATGCAAGGCTCACAGCACTGACACATGAATGTACTTTTGACCTCTCCACAGGAAAGGACACTGAGCACCTGTACTGTCTGCAGCAGTCTGTGCCTGAGTATGGACATATGTGTGTGTGTTTTCATCCAGAATGGAAATGCAAACACACCTGGAGTAGCAATGTAGCAGAGCTGACAGCTATACTTTCACACATGTTATATAATACCTGGAATACAGCAGCTCCGTGTACGATCAGCACACACACAGACACAATGAGTGAGCCACGTACTCTGTTGACACTTGCTCACCACCCTAACTGGACCAACGAAACAAACACCAAGTTCTATTTGTGTATGTGTGTGTGCAGGTTTGAGTGTGGATGAGGTTAGCTCCCACATGTGCAACCTGCTCTCGTGGGAAGGACTGAGTTTGCTTTTCACACTGAGATGTTAGCATCCAAACACATGAGCTAATAGATGGAGGACATGATTGATGGATGGAAAGAGAGAGACAGGATGATGTTAAATATTAAAAAGACAAAACAAAAAAAAAGCACGCGGAAGAGAACAGATGCTACTATCTCTCGTGTGGTTAGGACTGTTTCACACTGAACTCCGGTTATGTACAGTCAGTACAACATGTGATGTTTGATAAGATTTTGATGTAACTTGTAAGAAAAAAAGCACAGCTCACCTTTGAATTATGATGCTCTTGATCATAAGTCAAAATAAGACGAGAGTTGTGATGGGCTAATGGTTAGTGTGGATACCACATAACTGCAAAGTCAGCAGATGACCTGTGTTGCATGCTCTTGCTTCCTGCCTGCTTTTTTCTCTCCTAGCCAACAAAGGCAGGAATGAGACCATATAAGAGATCTCATTGTTTATCTGCAATTTGTTACTAACAGGTCTGTAAGGACAGTTTGTCCTGTCAGAGGGTTCAGAATGAATTAAGCTGTACTTAAGAAAATGCCCTGAACCCTTATTTTTATTATTATCATCAGTGTTATGTTGTTCCTTTAATTTATTTTTTTTTAAATAAAGTAATGCAATAAGTTTAGGTTTCCAACATCAGTTACTGTTTAACATCATTGTTTTACCCAAATAACACAAAGACTTGACAGAGATGCAAGATGAAATTTAATTCAGTTATGATTTAAATCAGGCAACATCAATTATAAAGAAGAAGTTAACAGCCCAGCAAGTGTTCTGGGCCAGATCTCAGTTCTCAACCTTTCCATTTGGTTTGTGTTCCAACAGTACTTAGATTAGATATCCTGCCTGAGCACAGAAGAGCTTATTTGTGGAATATGCCTACCGTTTCTGGTGTGATGTCCTTTTATTACATTAATTTTAAAACAGAAATTATAAGAGCAAAAAATGACCAAAACCTCAACAGAATGATGTTAACTGAATGATAACCTCTCAGTCACCATCTCTCTTGAAGCTGGGACTCAGGTGGTGTGTGTGTGTGTGTGATATGATTTAAAGCAGAGTAACAGCAGCAGCACAGAGGCAGCTGCTATGATTTAAAGATCTATAATCATTGCAGTCCAGGAGCAATTGCATTAACTTCTGCTAAGACTGATCTTCCTACTGAAGCCTGAAGAAACAGCTGATTGGTGTTTCATGCCCCGCGTTGGATTTCATACATTTACTTGGGTTTTACGAAATCTGTTCACCGTTATTTCACCTGGCAATATGACTTTTTCTTTACAGCTGCAGTGTTTTAACAGCAGGGTGGAAAGAGGCGGTTTGAGGTTTTGTGTAACTGGTAGTATTACTTTTATCTTCTACTACAGTATATACTGAGCAGACTTGCAACTTATGGCTACATTGTACATTCTGTGCTAGCTTTTTGTGTTTGTGTGTTTCAGCTTTTTATAACCAGCTCCTACAACACTGTAATGTGTATGTGCAGGAAGAGTAACAAGCTGTTGATTCCTGTGAAACATACATTTTTAGTATGAAAACCTAAATGCAAAATATTTACAATGGTTCCAATAAAATGTAGTAGAATTTAAACTACCAATAATATACAGTAACAGTAGTTGCAGCTGTAACTGTAGGACCTTTGTCAATGCACTGTGCACAATATACCAGTGTTGCTCTTACCTTAACATAGTCCACTGTGGCGTCCAGGCCAGCAGCTGGCTCCCTGGGGAACACAGACAGAGACAAGGTCCGATTTAGAGAACACATCTTGCCAGTGGAACCCAAAGCACTGAGTGGTGACCTTTGGGTTCTCCCTATAGTTCCTATTACTGCAGAGCTTTCTGTATTAGATACAAGTCCAGGTGATTCCCTAAATGGTGCTGATGCTGCTTCTTTAGCCCTCCTCGGCTCTTTTAGCAGATTATATAGCTCAGTGGAGGTGTGACACTTTCTAAAAAGGTCTAAATGGATTTCACTGGTCCAAACAAGCGTCCATCTTAGCCATATGCTTGACCAAGGAGGCGAACCTGTACTATAAAGCTGAACGTTAACTGTAGTGGTAATGTTATCCAAAGTTCACCAGGTTCCACTTTGCAAGTGGGTTTCTCAGAGAGAAAAAAGTCGAGTGAAACCAAACCTCACACTAAACTGAGTCTCCCCCTTTTCGCTGTCCTACTCGCTGCCTGTCTCTCACTCTTTCTTTCTCTCAGTCAGTGGTAAACATGTTCACTCTCTGCCTGCCTGACTTGGCCTCCCTCCCTCTCTCTCCTCCCCCACCATAACACACATCGCAGCCACACGCCTACCATTCTGAGTCCACTGACAATTTCACAGAGAGGTTAGAGCACACACGCAAAAACAGCACCAGCCGCTTTTTCTTAAATCACTCTTTTTTCTTTTTTTTTTTTTTTGCGTTTTTCTTTGATTCCTTTATTCATTCAAAAACTGCTTACAGTCACATCACATAGTTTGACCTTTTCTGTCTCTTTCTCCTCATCTTGGTCGAGCAGCAGTTTCATCTGCTTTTATTGACTGATGCTGATTAAAGGTAAGATTACACAGAGAACATTTTCCAAAATTGTATTTTGGCATTTTGTTTCTTTTGACCACCAGCACAAAGTCCTCTTATTTTGTTACTTTAAAAAATCCACACATGTACACTCCAGTACTTCTATTGCTCTCCATCTTTGCCATGAATATTGGTACTCGAGTGCATAAATGCAGCTCAGAGTCTCTCTCCACAGGAGGCTTACGTCCAGGGGCTCAGGGAAAGAGGTAATTAGCTCAAATCCCTAGCTACATTAGCAAGGTTGCTAGTTTAAATCCCTTAAGCCTGCACTGGTGTTCCCACGGGAATATTAGCACAGTCCATTACTTACCAAACCAAATATGTTTAGCTCTAAGCCCTCTCAGTTTTAATATGGCCCCTGATAATGAGTGGGATTTAGTTATGTAACTGAACAGAAGCTTCCATTCACAACAATGTATAGTCATTATTCATAGAAGGTAGAGTGCTCAGGCCTTTCCGTCACCCTCGGGATCGACTGCAGATTGAAGTTTGCAGAACCACGAAAGTGCAGTATATGGCAACTGATCCTATTTTACATTACTAATCTAGCATATCTATAACGCTGAGTTGCAAATCACCTGTTGTAGGCTGAAAAATTACATGTGATACGCTGCAAAAATTTTGATAATCAAAGATGAGTATTTATTGCTTTACACGTGTATTTTATTAGCTTAAGTTACAGTTTACTCATATTTAAAGTCAGAACAATTTGTGAATATGTGGTAGGCTGTGCAATATTGCAGAAACACTTGATAAAATGTTTGCTTTCACTCGATACCAATAACTTTTAATTACCTACTTAGAATAATGACCTGCAGTAAAAAGGTTTCATTTAAGTTCAACCATTTTATCCATTTTAGCCTGTTTATCTAGGTACATAGGCAATAACTAAATACATTTAAAGACAGATATAATAATAATTAAGGATTAAAGAATCATCTGATCTTGATACAGAATAAATAAGGAAAACCAGCAAAACCTAAAGGTGGACAAAGAGCAACCAGGGCAAAGTTGCCGCCCTGTATTAAGGTTCCAAGTGACTAGATATGACTATGTATCACTAGACAGAGATCCCAACATCAAGTCCTTCAGTAAGCTGCCAGAAGTTTGACGGTGGTGGGGGACGCATGGCTGTGGGTGTTTTTGGCCTGCGAGGCTCAACTCCACCAGCTGCAGCCTCCACCAGGAAAGGTCTCTGCACATAAGTGGAGGCAGCAAGAGGACCAGGCAGCAACTGACTCGTGGTTGATTTGTACAGAGGCCTTGGGGAGAAAAACGGTGGGAGAAGGGACTCCACTATGAAGGTATGATAGGCTGTTATAGGCCAGAGAGGGAGCCTGGTATTTGTTCCTACAACCTAACCATGTTTTTTCATCACATGCTTTCATGGAGGTTTACATCTGGTGCATTCAACTGAAACTATCTAAAATTATATCAATAAGTTTCTTATTGCAATTTATAAAGTTTCAGTTGCATGCCACTATTAGTTTTCCATCTGGTTCTACTAATATATGCAAAAATGTATTCATTTAAAAGCAGCCAGACCTGCTTCTGTTTCACATTATACAATTTTGTACTGTAAAAAGCTAATTGGTCATCTGCTACTTTATGAGCAAACACAGTGTAAATACATAAGAGCTCGAACTCTCAGTTATTTTCATTATAGCTTAATCTCTCCACAATGTTTTCAATTAACTGTTTAGTCTATAAACTACAGAAAATTCATAAAAGACAGCATTACAGCGCCCAAGGAAGCAACTTCAGATTTCTTGTTTTGTGCATTATTGTTTGTTTCTAAGATTCCAACAAATGTTTTTGATGAATTGATGCTACACATGTAATTTAGAATGTTCCCATTCTAAAAATAACTTTTGGTGGTTGTTTTCCTTACAGTGATCAGTGCACAACCTCCCGTCACAGTTTACGTGGCGATATGATAAAAATGCAGAGACAGATTTGAAAGAAAAATTCAGCAAGTTTCTCTGGTCTCAAATCAGACATTTCGTTTGAAACTGACCATTCATTATAGTCATGTGTTGCTTCTCCCAGGTCAGCGGTTGGCTTGACCTTTGGCTGGCCCAAAACTATGACCACACCAACCACCTGCCCCTCATAACCCTGACTCTCTAACTCTTAGGTGGGTGATGAGAGCACCACAGACAGACAACACCCATTTGATTCCTCGTGGGTTAAACATGCTACAACTCAGGGAAATTCCATTTTTCCTCAGATTCAGGCAGGTCAGAGGTCAGGTTCACAAAAAGAGCAGAAGCCACTGAGCTGATAGAGATTCATTGTCTTACACTCAGTTTGGTGGTTTTCACCACCTTGCATCTTGATGGATGTGTTTTACGTCTTTATTCTTCCTTGACAACATTTAGAAAAGCCTCACTACAGCACTAAAATAAATTAAACAAAGTGTGGTGGATGTGAGATGGTTAGGCCCAGGCATTCCAGACTACACAAGATGACCAGTGCTAAATTTGTCTTTTTCTAACCATGATGCTGAAACAGCATCAGACACTGGATTTTTCTGCTTCTACAACCACAAAACTGATGTGCAACACAGGAAAGGGCAGAGAAAGAAAGACAGAAAAAGTAGAAGTGAGTGAGCGAGGAAAAAAAAAATAACAAGAGTAAGGAAGGCAGAGGCAGGCAGCACTCGCCACAGTCTTTTTCTGGCTACTGTTGTTCTTTGCGCTTCACCACACAATACTCAGCATGACCACAGTTGGCTTTAGTTAGGGACTACACCATATTTGTGTGTGTGGGAGAGAGAGAGAGAAAGACTGGCAGTAGGAGCAATGGAAAGAGTTGATGGCAGGATGCAGAGTCAGCCAGCAGCCTGTAGAGGTCAGTGTGTTCCCAGTATACAGAGTAAGAACCTCTGTGTAAAGTCTGAATTTGATGTGTTTCCAGACTATTTCTCTGCTTTACACTCATCATATTACACCACAGTACAGTTAGAATACAAAAACTAAAATAAAATGAATGTGCCTTTACTCTACTAGTTCCTCATCAACTAAACATGAGACACTAAAAGACATGAATCACTGTGCAACTTTGGAAAGCTACTGCTGTAAATTTGTTTCCACTGCCTACAAGTAATTCTCCCCCAGAATCTCAGTTATACCACTGATTACAATATGCTTGACCTTTAAGTGTGGTGTTGATGGACACAACTGTCCCACAATGCAATGCCATAATGAAATGCAGGGTGCTGGTAAATAAATAAGTAAACGCATGAATCAATAAATAAATGAAGCTAATTGTGAACAGAGCTGAAGCAGCTCAAGGAACACCCTAACACACAAAGAAGAACTACTACATATTTGGAAAAACACTCTGTTAACTGCTTGCAATGTATAATTGTGAGTAATATTTTAAAATCTGGTATCATTTTGTGTGAGCACACAGTTGTAACATTTCTGTCTTGTGTTTCAGTTTGGAAAATAGCACAGGTGTGAGTCGCTTTTCCTTCTAAGTTGTGCAATTCCCTGGCCATGAATAAAATTATCGAGGCTTTTTTAAGTGAACTTATAGTCACTTTTAAGTGTGAACAAGCCACTAATTAAAACTCTGTTGGAATTACTCAGTAATAGTAGGAATGTAGAGACACATCAGGTGATTTGCTGGATAGCCTGAGGACTGACAGTTTCCATATCTGGTTTACAATACAAACACTTTTTCCAGTGCTTAACGCCATATCATCTATAAAATATTTTCTTGCAGCATCATTAGAAATATGTGATTACCGTTTGCTTAAATAAAAAATCCATTTTGTTCCATGAATATCTGGATATAAATCTTGGTCAAAAATCCTCCCTCTGATTTACAGCACAGAAGCGTCCATCTATCATAACGTCATCGTGTTTTCTCCCTCAGTGTGTCACACATATGGGGATAACAGTAATCCGATGTGATAATGCAAAGATTGTAAACTGATTAATATATCAGTCTTTTAGTTGCATTGTGTCTATCTCTGCTCTTTAACACCTGTAATATTCATTTTTGCTCCCTCCTTTCCACTCTTTCCGTCTGTTGTCTTTCCTTCTCCTCCCCCTCCTCTCCTGGTGGTCCTCCGCTGCCCACAGAGGTCAACATAAAGACAAACTGACCAATCGGGAGCTAGTGCAACATAAGTTCAGGGGTCAGAGGTCGGCTGACAGCATGGCACTGGAAAGTCAAGACCGGCTGGCCATTGGTTACATACCTTAAAGATACACTCCTTTATCTTTTTACAGAAAACTTAGCTGTGAGCTACGTGGAGTTTCAACACTATTATGGAAGTTGGGAGGAAATCATGGAATTGGGGTAAACTACTGAGTGGTTTCATCACAGACAATCTGTACAAACTTTTTTTTCCCCTTAATATTAAAGTGATTGCAGTTTTTTAACCTTCTTGTCTAGATCAACAGCAAAATATTTCTTTAGATAAACTAGGATACCACTTTTCATGTAAATGAAGAAATAACTTTAATTTGAGAAAGGTATTGGAAACAACATTATTGGACAAAAAACTTCATGTGAGATCAAGCAGTTGACAGCCATATAGTTCCTTACCTAGGAAAATATGTCATATTATATAATATAAATTTGTGAGGTCATTAGTAAGGTAATTAGATTATCAACAAGTGTTGTTCCGTGATCTCCACATAGCTTGAAGTGAGGCCAGTGCTAGCTCATGTTAATCAACACCACCATCCCGCAAAACTAAAAATATCTCTCATCGTAGTGATGTTTTTTATCTCACTGCACTCATTTATTTATAAATCAAACTGAGACTACAGTTTAAGACACATCTCACCGATCCTTTTAATTACCACTTTAGGAATGAGAATAGAATGAACCGATGCCTATAAAACTGTACTGACTTCATGAAAAATGAACTAAACTCAAAGCGAGAGTATGATGTTGTTCATTATTTAGCCACCTGCGCAGGCCGAATTCAACCTGGACAAATTGCCCTGCTGTATGTCAGCAGCATATGAAATGTATCCAGCAGGAAGGCAGAAAGATAAAGAGACGAGACAAAGAGTTCACAGTAAACTCTGATCTGCAGTGCCACACCCTGACCTACAAAGGTAACCTAACTGCTGGGGGCTACATGCACACAGCCACAGACACACACGTATGTGCACACAAAGCTGGCTACATCAGATACAGTCTGTTGTAACTCTACACTAGAGATAGAAAGATGGGACGACATGATGAGGGATGAGGTGTGTGTGTGTGCATTTGTGTGTGTTCCCTCTGAAGTTGAGCTAACTACGACGCCCCCTCAGGGTTTTCTTTACAACCTCCCCTGTCTCCATCCAGCTCCAAACTCTCTTTCTTTTTGCACCATGAAGAAGAGCTGTCTGAATATTCAGCATATTTCCGTCAGACCATGATGAGCCTTGATGATGGACAATTTCAAACTAATGTTTAGACTCCCAGGACACCCCTTTAACACTCACTTTAATTCTTTTCAGTATTAAATATAATGTGGTAAATATAAAATGGCTCTTACAGATTTCTATCAATGAACAAGCTACAAAGTTTAAAACACTTTAAAACTACCATTTTAGCTGATATTACAGTGGATTTTTGTATCTCTAAGAAACGTTCTTGGTGGGCTTGCTAAGATTTACTTTAATTGCTTCCTGTTTTTTTCCTGTTTTTTCTCTAGCTGATAAGCCAACTGATCAAACTGTACTATTTGTGACGGAAAATATTTGCCCTGAGAGTGAAAGAACAAATCACAGACTAAAATGGACATTATCCACTTACAGAAACATTATCCACGACTATCTGTGTCAGTACATGTGTTTACCTGTAACCGTGGAAGTCATCAATGACATTTTGGACCAGTGATGAGGTCATGGGTTGGTGGATGTGCCCAGGAGCTAGTAATGTGTTCCCGCAAAGTAATGGCTGCGTGTGATTGGTTTTTGGGTCCCAAGTATAGTTTCCATGGGCGAGGTTGGCCCCTCCTCTCTTGCGTCGAGGCAGAGTTCCATGAATGGAGATTGGCTGGTAGGCAGCGGTGGGCATCTCTGATAGACTGCTGCCCTGCCCTGGAGGGAGACTGCAGGAGAGAAAAACGGGAAAAGGTTCAAAAGAGCAGTAAACTAAATTAAACACCTTGAGAAGACTATTTTTTATAAAGGTTGAGGGGTTCAACAGTTTTTGTCAATTTAAAATGAATTACATAAAAGTGGTCCTATGAAGTTTTCTTGTGAACAAATTAAAGTTCTTGGTTCACATTCGGTGCTGCTCACCAAAATACATATATTGTGTATCTGAGGCCCCATTTACATGTAGCAAAAACTGTGACATTTCAATGCGTTTGGGCCGTTGGTTTACACTAAACGAAGCAAAACAAGTCATCAAAAACGATCATATCTGAAAACTCTGGCCAAAGTGGAGATTTGGAAAAACTCGGGAGGAGACGGAGTTTGACGTCACAGTATGCGACAAAAGCGTCATCAGCGTCATATGTATGCGACCATGTTTACAGTTTTTCTACTGTGATAGAAAGTCAATATTTTCAAGTATTTTACTTGATTTGTACTCAAGTACCACATTTAGGAGTAGCTACACTTCTCTGTCAGTCCAAACAAACGACTTGTAGCAAAGATGTTCATTTTGTCCTCAAAGTACAAGTAGACTTAAGAATTTCTTTGTAATAGGACAATGGTATGAAGTTGTTAGCTGTACCTTGACATGTTTCGGCGTTCCATCTGTCGACACTTCTGAAGAAGGCAACAGATGGACGCCGAAACATGTCAAGGTACAGCTAACAACTTCATACCATTGTCCTATTACAAAGAAATTCTTAAGTCTACCAAACAAACGACTCTCGCACCATTGTCTTTGAAGTAACAGGAAATAATTTGTGCCATTTGTTGTGTTTTTTCCAGGATTCTGATTGGCTAGCATGACTTTATGCTTCTCGTTACACTGCCCCCTATAGGTTTGGCATGCTCATAGCAGGTCTTAACGACGTGTTTATGCGGGTTTGTGTAAATTCCGATTTTTTTTAAAACAATCTGGTGTTGACAACGTTATTTTTGAAAACGTAGATCTGCTTTTGTAAATACCCAGCTATGTGTAAACGTAGCTTGAGTCTAAACAAAGGTGGCAAGTACATTCAATATTCAGCGAGTATTTCAGTCACACCCAGATGATTCTGCCATGATTCACTGAAGACCAGTTTTTATGATGCTCTGAGCCACTGTTGGTCATTCAACTCACCCGGGTCTAGAGCTGAGGAGGTCCATGGAGGAGGCGAGGGAAGCCTGGAGCCTCCTGGAGGAGCAGGTGGTGCTGCTGCTGGGAGCACCAAGAGAGCTGCTGGGTACTCCGGGGTGGGCAGGGCCTCCAGCTAAGGTGTGGTGTGCATGAAGGGACCTGGGAAGACTGGCAAAACGCCCTTCTGCCATCATCCTAAGCTCTGGAATTAAACACAGACAAATAGATATGACTTGAATCATATCTTCACCAGCACTGTAACACTTTGTATTTGAAGCTGATCTTTCCACAGATTAATGAATGAATGAACAGAGATTTTTTAGTTAAAGAAAGGCAGGCGAACAAACTTTGGAGGGTAAAAAGTTCCTCAAGTATGTTATAACCAGCATGCCTACAGTAAGCTGAGGCACACAGTTACATAACGACGGCACCACAAGGCAGAAGGGACAGGTGTAAAATTCTGCAACACACCGCTATGAAGACATATGATCTGAAACTAAATACATACTGACATACAGCGCTTTCTGAGATGACATATTATGATACATGATATGCACATAAAGAGAGCCAGGACAACGGTTGCTCCTTCTTAATACACTCACATGACTGACACATATTCATACCCTTTCGAGTGATCATACATACAAAAATACACACTAACGCCTTGCCTGGAGGGAAATATAACTTGTCATCACATAATATTATACAAGCAGTTGCAGCTAGGTAAGCTGACCTCTAAATATGTCTGAGTGATGACTGAGTGATCTTCTTGACATGTATGCAAACACACATCAAATAGCTCTATAAATATACTATATATTTGTCATTTGAACTAATAAAATCGACACGTTTGGATTGAGATCTCAGTAAAAGAAACTGCTCTGGGGGCTGCATTAGTTACAATTTAAATATAGCACTGCACTAATAAATCTGGACTACAGATATTTCCAACAATACTCACTACATTCTAGACAGTTACTAAGAAAAATGTGTAACAATCAACAATTATGTCCGTCTTTAGGTTGATTCCTCAAGAGAACTGTATAACACTGGCACAAAAATGTTTCTCCCTCAATAATAACTCAAATACAGCCACCAAGAATCAAGCTCAACATGTAGCAGTTACAATAAAAGAAACCTGAATGTGACTTACCAAACAGGACCGTCTAGTAGTTCAGTAAAAGACAAGACTTTTTACAAGACACAATGCTAACCTCGGCTTTCTGTTAGTTGATGTGAGAAGAAAATAGAGGTCTGACCCTCTGCCTCAGTGTCAAGTGGTATTTTTAGCAACAATCTCTAAGTATCATACCATGAGGAAATTCTTTAAATGCTTTATATTCCAGCAACGTCCTAAGAACCAGATTCTACTCCAGACTTTGAAAAAAAATTTAAAGAAAAAGCAGCACTCGGCACACTATTTTTACTCATGAGGTGGATTTGGTCTGATGACACACAGACACACGGACATAAACACACAGTGATGAACAAGACAGATAGGTTGGGAGGGATAAAAAAGAACACTGGGCAGGTTCTTGACAAATTCCCCTGCTGTGTGATGATGACTGGTCAGCACGCTATCATCTGCTCTGAATCACTCACCATCCTGCAGTTAGTCACACTGTACAAACTAAAATATCATGAGATAACAGAAATGTCGGCAGACTGGATGAAACGGACCCTTCGTATCTCATCAAGAATCTGACGTGAACAACAACGCTCCTGCTTGTAATTGTGTCTGCATTGGAACAACCTGATTATGATCAGAAAGTAGGCTGCAGAGTAAATTGTGGGGTTTGGCACCGTGGCGGTCTTGCCGGAAGCAGTCGGGCCAGACGGAAAGGCACTGTTTTGACCCAAAGGGATCAACACAGCTGCTGATGAAAATTAAATTGAGTTTGAAGACAGAAGACTACTGACTTCAGAAAACTACTAATTTCAAAATTCTAAGTTCTATTTGGTTAGAAGTGAACATTTTTATCATAAATCACTAATTTCCTGAGGAGGTGATATTAGATGTTATCAGTGCTGTTAAACATTTCTTAAAAGCTAACTGTGAGGAGTGAATGAACTGAAGAAAAAAATGACTAAACTAAAGTGAACTGACTTAAGTGTATCAGTTAAAATGCAGGCTTTTACGCATGTGCATGACAATAACAAAAGACTAGGTGCAATGAATAACACACAAAGAAGCAATACTATGAACATTTCAAGAATTTCACTCCACTATCTTGCCAGGAACTACATAAGAAGCTAGCCATTATTTTCCATCTGTGTGTGTTCAGTAGATCGATTGGTCCAGGACTGTTATCTAAGATAAGCACAAAGACTGAGAGCTGAGTAAACAGCTGGCCACTACCAACTGGGAAAAATATACCTTGTAACAGCAAAACTGCCTTGTTTGCATGTACCTTTGTGCTAGTCAGGAAGCTAACCACTAACAAATGCAAGGAGAAAATGGGTTTTGTTAAGATTTTGGTGACTATGCAAAAACTGGGAGCTCTACAGATCACTCAAATGCAAAAGTCAGTTCATCCACAATGTCTTTTAGGTGCTTCTACTGGTTTAGTACAAATGTTATATGTAAACAGGAACACTTTGTCTTTCTTAGAAGTCTCCTTTTATAGATCCAGGCTAACTGTTTAATCCGCTTCCACTGTTGTGTTAAACAAAGCTAAATGTCATGAAGTCAGCTTTGCACTAAACACACAGAGATGAAACTGATCATCTAACTCCCAGTAAGAAAGAAAACAAGCACATTATCTAACATGTTGGGGATATTTTGACAGTGAAATATTGTATATGCTGGTATGTCCTGTTACATGTAATAGAGATGTAAGTAAATAAACCAATGTGAAGTGGGAGTGTATTTATCAAGTTTTTTTTGTTTTTTATCAGATTAGTGTTTTGTTGTGGAAACACTGAGTCAAGTCAAGTCAAGGTAATTGATATAGCACATTTAAAACAACAGACCTTGATCCAAAGTGCTTACTAATAGAGGAATAAGGTGGAGGTTATAAATTTACCAAAGAAGCATAAACATTAAGGTTAAGACCCTACAATGTTAGTTATAATACAAATGCATCTATTCATTTTAGTGTGTAGTACAAATAACTGAACTGGATAACGGAAAATGATACTGCAAGACATTCAGAACACAGATGTGCTACAAGATGCATGTTTATAACGCACAAAGTTGACTTGACTTTCAGAAGGTACTCTAAATACATTTATTAGCCACAGCTGATGTTTGTCATTTTAACTGGCAAAAAACTATGTTCAGCATTAGCTTAAACTGAGGAGGCTGCTGAATTGCTACAAATGAGAAAAGACGCTTAAAAGATTGTTTAGTCATAAGTCTTGGAGCACAGCGAATCTGGGTAGTTTGCCAACTTTATACTGGATCTAAAGTAGAACAAAACACTCTTACTAGACTGGAGCAGGAGGACACTGAGCCACCAGCTTGTAATGATGAATGTCAATAAAAATGCAAATCTAGTTTAAGAGAAAGCAACAGCTGGCCAGGTCAAGACTCTTCAGTGTGACAAGTAAAGTTTATATACACACACAAACACACTGTAAAAGAATTGCTGAGGCATGCTGGGTCAGAGTGTGGTGGATTCCTCCGAGGGGCAGAACGACTACAGGAGGAGCACCTATTATAAGACCCTCTGGGATGGTCAGCTGTGAGTGCGTGTGTGTGTGTGTGTGTGTGTGTGTGTGTGCTCTGTTTTATGTGTGTGTGTGTGGCCCTGACCATCTGCCAGACACACACCCTCCCCTGCAGAGGAGAAAGGACAAATTCTCACTGAGCGAAAACACAAACACGTAGCACTTACGCACATGAATACTTGATCTATCAGTCTTTTAAATAAATTATTCATGCTAAGAGCTGAGAGGAGTGCAACCTTAAAAATTGTCACTCACTCTCCTGTCTCTTAAGTCCTCCCCATGTGCTCCTTCGATGCCATTCGTTTCCCTTTTCTGCCTTATTTCAGCTACTCCTCTCTCCCTCCCCATCCATCTTCCCCTTGCTCTTTCAGTCTTGTGCCCCCCTCCTTCTCTCTCTCTCTCTCTCTCTCTCTCTGTCCATCATGATGTCAGCTCTTCTTTTGCTTCCTGACTTCTTTTTTTCTTTTGTCCTCCCCCCCCCCTCTCATAATAATAGACCTTTCTTTTTTCTTTTTTCTCTTTCCCCTCCTTCTCCCTATCTTGCCTCATCCTCGCCTCCCTACAGCTGCTCCGCCACGGTCACATCGCCCTGCATCACACACACAAATGAGCAGTGGTATTTCCAACAACAAGTCTGATATTTTCTATATTAGGATAATATCACAAACTGCGTCGATATTTACCAAAAGACTGAAAAGGGATGCTATTCTTAAATGTTGGTCCACTTTTTAAAGTTTGTTTTCAGTGTTAACGTGGAGTAGTGTTGATATGATTACAACCAGTTTAACATAACCTGCCTACTGTCTTAGCTCAAATTACAGTTGAACTGCTAGATTTAAGATGCACTGATATCGACCGCCGAGCTCGTTATTTAGTATCCAGAGTTATGAAAGCACAAGTCATGTTTCACATTCTGCATACACAAGAAGCCATTCTGCTCTGCAAGAACTTGTGGACATTTAGGGCAACCAGGAACTTTGTGCGTAAAACTGTACAACTGTTTTAGGGTAGAAAAATGTACCTACCTAAGGATAGGTGCTTCTGAGAAGCTCTAAAAACTGCTGTGGTGGCTTTGACATTGTTTGGGTGAACTCAGAGAGGACCACACTGATTGGTTAAATTTGCAGAAAACAAAGAGAACCTTTTTTTCTGCCCTCTAAATGTCCTCAAAAGTAGCAGTCTTCTTCTTTCTAACATCGCCATAAAACAATATAAAATTCACCATACAGGTTAACAGTACAAACCAGCCTTTGCTCGATTTCCTACATGTTTATAGAACTAGAGTTTTGTCCAGTAACTACTAGTGGTCGTTGTTTTGATACACTCTAGTAACACTGTGGTTAGAGCTATTGGAAACTACTGCAATGGAAACAGAAAGGCCAAAAGTGCAGCTTATGGGGCCATATCTGTGAATGCTCTTGCCATGTCGCACCTGCCGCGAGTTCAGCAGCGGAAAGTGGTTTGTTGTTTGAAGATTTACAGCTGGAACAAAACTGAGTCTTAAATGTCCTCATAACTCTCTTTTTCTCGTTGTATATCAAACTAACTGGAACCTTAAATGATGTAAAGTTTCAAAGTTCAATCAAAGGTAAAATGATTAATGACGGTAGTCATAAACCTACAGTTGTGATAAATTATCCAGGAGACTCATGCGCTCAAATGCACTGGATCATTGAAGACACCTTGATACCCATGACTAGTGACTGACTAACATGTCACACTGAGGTCATTTTTTGTTGACATAGAAGATGCGGTATCAGCTAACCTGACGTCATTCTACCTAGAAAACATGTAAAGCTGCGTAAATCTAATTACCAATGGTTTGGCATTTTTTCAGCCAAAACTCATCAAAGAAAAATTTACTTGAACTTGTGATTGGAGACTCATACAGCACTTCTGAGATCTAGAGTCAGGCTTGAAAGAAAACATTGGAATGGAAATTTACAGTGGGAAAACCAGTAGCTTCACAGTTAAACAGACACCTAACAACCAATCAGACGTTTTCTCCTTGACCATGGTACAACAGACAAAACATTCTGAGACAAGGTTTGCGTTGTCACCAAATCTAGTGAAGGCCTTGGGTTGGGAACAACACCACACATGGAGACACACATGAGGCCTTGGGTGGGAAACAAGTGTAGATTAACAGGAAGAGGAAATGGCAGTGTAAACATTTAGACGACAGACAGCTCATTATAAAGGATTACTAGCAATAAAACAAATATTCCCATCTTATCCCTTCCTCCTTTTCACAGTATCTCTTGAGCTTTCTGTTGGTCTCAGAGGGCTGAGGACACAGCTTTCCTATTAAATTAAATTGAATTTAGTCCAATGTTTTGATGGTAGGCTTTCTCCCCATTTCTCTAGCCAACCGTACACATCAGTCAGGAGGCAGAAGGCTTTTTGTTAATCCACTGAAGTGGTGGTTTTAAAAACTGGGCTTTTTGTGGACCACCAGGAGTCCTTAGAAAGGTTCAGTGGGTCCCATTTATTTCACGAGGACTGGGGCCTTCTCTGTGTGTTTGGGAATTCAGAGAAGGAATCATATAAGCACTGTTTACAAAATACAAAATGAGCAACGAGATTAAAAACACATTCTACACAGTAATATGAGTTACACGTGAAATTGAGTTAAAACAGTAACTCTACCATACTGCGCACTGCTCTCTCATTACACACAAACATACACACAATAGGAAAGACAAACTCAAACATCAACATGCTTGGGAATGAGGGGTTTCCTCTCGCCGGCTTAAAGTGTCTTCCTGCTATGGCATGCATACAAGCACACAAATACACAAAAACACGCACACACAGCAGTGCATTAGCAAAACCACCCCTGGCCAGAAGTGAACAATGGGAACAACTGTCACATGACCACTGTGTAGAGGCAGCCTTTGTTAGACAGAGAGAGAGAGGTGTCCTACTGCGCTCTTCAGTGCGTGGGCCAACCAGTGTGTATGTGTGTGTGAAGGATGTGTAGAACATATTAATGAGGCTGTTATTAAATCCCACAGCAGTGGCTGCTATTTCATATGAATCTTTGTGTGTGTGTGTGTGTGTGCGTCTCACTTTCTCACATATTCACACCTAACTTCCCTCAGCTCCCGGGCTCATTTTGGATGTCTACACTGAGGTGTGGTGAAATGTGCTGGCTGTGTACAGTCACTGACCACCACATTGTGAGCCAGTCAGTCAGTGGAGTCAGTGATGGAAGAAGGATTTAGACCTTTCACTTCAGTCAAAGAAACAATACTGCAACGTGGACATACTACATTATGAGGAAAAGTCCTGCAAGACAAAGAAAATACTTCAGTTGTATAACGTTGAAGGTACTTGAAATGATGATGAACTAAGAGCAGAGTATCCAGAGCTGCACGAGTGATGTCAGCTGGTATAACTTCTGTGTTTAAACTACTTAATTAAAAAGTTGATAATTTATTATCTGCTAATGTGATAAAATGTTCTACTACTGCGCTGTGTGAAACCATACATTTTGTGATACACGTCATTTCACACTTGCATTTATGCTACTTATGACAGAACTATTTCATGGTATGCACACTTGATGTTGTCAACCAGAATGACAACATTCCATCATGCAGATGACAATAAAGACAAAATATTTATGAAAAAGCTTGACATGGAAGGAAATACACTTGTTTGCTTTTGTGCTAAGACTTTGACTGATAGCCCTCTATGTGCGTATAACAAGCATGAAGCTAGATCAAAAGAACAATTGGCTTAGCTTAAGGACTGGACACAGAGGAAAACAGCAGTCCTGTCTGGTTGGTGACACCATTTCACCTGTCTCATGACTGTAGTTTCACATTTAGTGCATTAATTATTCCCTGAAAAGTCAAAGTTTCCTTTTCATTAACATGTAGCAGTGTTCACACTGAAAAGCCCTTGTTAATGTTAATGATGTATAAGCTGGTCCAAGTAACTCTGAATTATTTAGTTATCAGCTGAACAGTTCAATCTGGATCTCGTTCTATGCGCCTATCACATGTTTTGTATGTATAAACTTTCTGTCTGCAAATTAACTGTTAGCGATATGGGTATCAGTGTAAGGCACTAGAAAGAAAAGTACATTAGTTTCCGAAGAAATGTAGTAAAGTTTAAAGATCCATAAAGTGGTGTTGATCAAGTGCCAGTGCCTTATAACTGCGTATACTGTAAGTCAAGAACATGTACTTTTTTACTTTCCAGCAATGCAGTCAGTCTTTGTGAAGATCAGCAGGTCACATAGTGCTGACGGGTAGCTGGAATACCAACCACCTAATACCAGTGGGGATCCAAGTAACACAACACCACACATACAATGCTGCCACTGGAAGTACACGACCATCACACGGTTAAAGCTGAGCTCTGTGAATCGGACCCAGACACACAGCAGCATTAATTAGGGGCTGAATTTCTTTGGGTTAGTTCGACTCCGCTACGATGTTCAGACGTGACACTGACTAATGTCTGAAACAACCTGCTGCATACATGTGTTTTTCTACATTCACGCTGCACAGACACATACAAACACACACATGCACTCATACGTCTATCTCTGTCATCATCTCGTGGGTGGCATGCTGTTTAAAGATGTGTTCTCATAACTGGAAGGTCAGAGTTTCAGCCTGAGCAGTAGTCGCTCAAGCTGTCAAAGTGAAAGAAAGTGAAGCCCTGTTTGCCTCATGTTTACTGTTTTTCTTTTAATTTCACAAACCTGTTATGTCATGTCACAATAAATCTGAGACATAATTTACCCTATCATTGTTGTGCAACAACTTATTTTAGATGTTGCACATGTTTAAGCAATGCCGTCTTTGATGAGTAAGGTTGTGAAATCGTTCATGACATCTATATGGCAAAAATAAACCTATACAAAAACACAAAAGCCAATAATACACGAATGTTTAGAGAATAAAGATATTCAAAAAACAATTAAAGAAGAAAAATGTGGATAAAAGAAATGCCGTTCATCTTATCTGTCAAATTTCATGTAATTATTTCCTGCTGGAGTTACCACAGCCAACACCACCAATCCAAACAACCAGTTACACCCAGCGCCTTGGGATGGCAACCTATTGCTCAAAAAGTCCCAGAGTAAATCTAACTCATTGCAAGCTGTAAACAATCAAACAAGAGGGATGGAGAAACGGACAGCTGAGAGATAAAGAGAAGGCATGGCATTGTAGTGAAATAACAAGCCGCCGCAGAAAGAGAGAAAGCAGAATTTCTATTTTTAAGGTTAGATGGTGAAAAGCAGACAAATAAAAGAAATGCAGCCAAAGAAGAAGAAGAAGAAGATGACCATAAAGATAGCTGTCTCAGCTCTGTCTGGACCGCTATCAACATCTACATACATACATTCCTACACACACCTACTGCACGTCAACACATTCACACTCGTGTTCTTACCTGTCAGTAAGATCTCTTCTCCTGTTTGTGACTTTTGCTCTTATTGATCTTTTAGCTTGGTATACTTCTATCAAACTTATTCCCTTTCATAGTTTGAATGACTGACTAGCTGAGTCGCTGACCGGCTTGAAGACTACACCACTCACGCTCCTTCAGACAGGCAACAACAAGTAGCGCTGCACAATCTCAAGCCCTGCCCTCCTCTTTCTCTCACTGGGGAGTGATTTGCAAGCACCCAGCCCCTCCTCTTGCTCTTCTGTGTTTGGGAGGAGTTTTCTTTCTTTCTTTTTTAGTAGAGTTGCCTCTTGCCCCCCCCCTCCCAACTCCTGCCTCCAGCACTGAACAAAACTCCCCTCTGCCCTCCTCAACTCCTCCTCCTCTCATCTCGTCTCCTATGTGTTCCCTGCACAGCCTCATATTTCATGCTCCCAGTCTTTTTGTTAGGCACCTCTTACACCAACACCACCAACTGTTCTGGTGCTTAAAGAAGATTTAGATGTGACCTAATGTTGCTATTTGCAAAGAAGAGAGAGGATGAAAAAAATTGGATCTCGGCATTGTTGTGACGTGTTTAAGGAACTTGAGGTCCTCTCAAGACTCATGGACTTTAACTGCTTGACTTAGTGTTGGCTGAAACATAAATCAGCTCATCGTCAGAGTATAAAATCCAGCTAAAGTGTTCTTCTAACAAGGCATTAAAATACAGAAAGAACACTAGAAGAAAAGTTTATCTATGAAGGAGATGAAACAAGTAAAAGTGCTCTACGAGTGTCATTACATCAGGTATGAGCTCATATTGAGTGTGTGTGTGTGTGTGTGTGTGTGTGTGTGTGTGTGTGTGAGTGTGTGTGTGTGTGTGTGTGTGTGTGTAAGCGAGCTGGCCCTGAGGACAACACTCTCTCCTGTCTTTGTCCTTCTGTTCCTTTGTATTGTCTAGAGTTGATAACACCCAGACACGTGCATGTGCGTGCATGTTTGTGTGTGTGTGCGTGTTTCCTTTTAGACAATACGACGAGCCCATCCTGCTGCTATGAAAGCCAAGATGATCAGATGGCCCACATCGGACACAGTCACGACACATGCTCACTTTCTGCTACATGCAGGTCTTCTGATCTTCAGCTATTCACACTAAATTTGTTTGGTATAAATTGCTTAAGATTACGAAAGCCACTGTGCAGGAGGACCGTGAGAGGATTTAGTTATTTTTAACAAACTTCTTGACAGCTACCTGCAGTTTTAAATCACGTTCTTTAAAAGTCTTCTTCAACCTACTTTTCTAAAAATGTAGCAACACAATAGAAAAGAGTCCAGCAGGGCATGTAATACAGTTAAAAAAAACAACAACAAAAACAACGTCACCACATACTTTCTGTTTTGCCTTTTACCATACTTGCTGCAGTTGTGCATGTTCAAACAGTTTTGACACAAAGTTGGAGAAGAACAGTGCTCTGGTGCACCTTTTGGTTTCATTTCCAAGAAAGTGAGTAAGGTTCAACATTAAATCTGTTTACGATCTGTGTTTGACTGCTCCTGCTTCCTGTTAGGACTGTCACAGACAATAGCAATTACACTTGATGAGTAAAAGGTCATCATAACCCTCAAGGATGATAAACAAAGCTATAAAAAGGAAACCTGTGGTGTTATTTTTCCTTCTAATTTCATTGCTTTAGGCTAGTGATTCCGATCCTGGGGTCAAGACCCCCAAAAGGGGTCAAGTGATTCAGTCAGGTGATCTGGGGTAAGAAATACTAAGAAAACAAAATAGTGCCACACAAATTGTGTTTGTTTTTTGTCTTTGTTTCCCTGGAAAATGCTGTTTAGTTATTAAGTTAACAATATAGGAATTGAAAATCAGTGTTTATTTAAACTGTAGGTCTGGACAGTAACTGTGATGAAGCATGAGACATTATATGCAAAAAAGTTTAGAAACTACATAGTTAGCATTTTTTTCATATAGCACAAAGTAAAAGGAACAGGTCGTCAAACTGTCAATAAGACTTTTTGCACAAAAAAACACTTGTAGCTTCTTCACAATAACCAACGCTGTTAGCAGAGAAAGTAGCCTGAGATGTCAAAGCCAGGCTCAGAATTTGCTTCTGTCCTGCCATGAGAGGATTGTTTGGAGGTAAAAATATCACTGGGAGCTGGATTTCATGTTTTCTGCCTGAGTAAATGTCACTCCTACTATTTCACAGAGACATGTCAAATTCTTAAATTCTTGGCATCTTTAGGTATGTGTAGGTGGTATTTCCAGGAAGCTATACGGTGAGTCAAGAGTGTAATCTGTAATCATCTCCTGAATCACCTGAGTTTCCCCAAAATATGGGAGCATGAGGGACGGCAGGGGGGTGGGGACGGGTTGTTAAAAGGGTTTAGAGCAGGACTATAATCCATCAGGATGACTTATATGAGGTCTTGTGATGAAAGCTCTTATCAAGTTGATTGCAAAAGAACAAACCTTTCACATCCAAATGTGCATGCACAGAGGCACATCTTCACACTTTAAATGATCTTTCTCAATGGCTCTGCCCTTTAGATTGTAGCTCTGTATGACACAAAAAATGTGGAAAGTCAAAATATCCCAAAAAATGACTTCCAGCTGCAGCCACTCAGAGTTGAAGAAGTTGGTTAATCAATAAAACACAAAAAGTGTGTGGCAACAGAATAACTGAATAAATCATGACATACAGAAGTTGTTGCTCTAAACAGACAAATAAAAGCAGATGAAAACTCCACTTAATGTTGATCAATAAGAAAACGAATGCTATTATATTATTAATAGTGCTGCATGCAGTGGGGAATCTACAAGATCAAGGCTTTACCTTGAGCTTACCTTGAAAACGCTACAGATCAAAATGTTACCTACCCACGTGTTTTAAAATGTGTTTGGAGATTGCCGTACTCTGATAGCTAAATCCTGCACTTTGTTAATGTGAGTGATCGGGCCAAGCCCTGCTGAAGCATACTGGTACTCAGGCAGCGTAGCATGCTGGCACAAAGCCTCGCTGAATCACTCATTTTCAAACACTGACCACCAATACACCTCAGGGCACCTGTGCTTCCCAAGCCATTAAATAGATGGGTCCGACCTCTCTGCCTACCACAGCTACCACCTGCATATAATTCTATTTACATAGGGCTAGTTTATTACAGTTTTTTACACCCTGTTTTGGTTCCGTTCCATGTTTTGTGGTATTCCTATACCCCCTCACTACGAAGATATGATCTGTGCCAAGAACTTTCTCGTCCTGATTTCATCCTCTCCTCCTTTCTCCCTCTTCTCTCCCCCTCATTCCATTCACTCCTTGTCTCCCTCTTCCCTCCCCTCTGCTCTCCTCCTCCGCTCCCTATTTTTTCCCTTTTTAAATCTGTATACAGACACATGCTTGTGTTTCCACATGTGATCAGAAAAGTTTTCCTCAAAGAGCTACTGCTCACTCTTACAATAAAAAGACAAACTACTGGTCTAAAAATGTGTCTATTTCTGACTCATGCCATCACCGTTTTTGAGAAACATAAAGTGTTGATCTACAGAAGTCTTCTTTGTTTCTCTTGGTTATTTATATTTAAGTGCATCACTCATGATTTGTGGCAGCCTGTGTGTAAATATGCTTCTGTCACGGTTGCATACAGTGATGTGGATTGGCAAGAAAGATGTATAAATTCTGGTGTAGTTGTCATTAGCAATTTAATTACTTCAATGTCTTTATTAGCGACCATGTACACAACAATATTGTCCCACTATATTTTTACAAAGTATAATGCCAAAGGCTACTGAAAGCAAGTGTTGCTTGGGTAATATCTCAGCAGACAAAGGACAACAGTGGTGATTTGTTCAAATGCTTTCAAAAGAACATGTTTATTTGGCAGGTTGTAAGAATGACCACTTGTCTTACAGAAAGCAAATGCTGAAGTAGCATGATGTTGCTTTCGCATATAAAATCTAACAGTAATATGTAAGCCTCTTGTTTCCAATCAGCAGACAAACATAACAAAAGTAGTTTCTTAACCTTATAAAAGTTCAATCTAAATGTAATCAAAATTTAACCAAAGTAAAATGAAACAAAAATACAAATACAAAAAAAATGTAACTCTAGATCGTTTTGGATTGTTACAACCAAGTTATTTAGTGTAGCCTAATGAACCCAAGGCTATTGTAAGGGTAGTTCCATTCTTTTTACTTTTAAACGCTTATCCTAGTCAATATAAGGGCTAGCCCCACATGCTGTATCTTGTTTTGTTCAAAACAATCTGTGCTATCCAGAAAATTAATCGTTTAAAATAGTAGTACATGCAGATTTTCAAAATAGTCTTTAGATAAGAAAAAAAAAAATGTGAATAATTAAACTGTTATGTGTCTCCATAAAATGCTGGCAGTAGAGACATCTTTTCATTATTATGTCGGGAAAACTGTTTGGAATCTGGTGATATCAGAACAATGATGGGGAGCTACTCTATGACTTAGAAATTTGAAAATAAATATGTGGTTCACGCCAAACAGAAATAACTGTCTTTATTTTATTCTGTGAAGTGTTCACATATAGAGTCAGGCTAATTGTTAGAACAAGCAAACCAAGCTAATGTTAGACTGGCTTGTGTTGTATGTCCATGTAATGAGGAGGTCAGAAGAAATTGAAATAAGAGTAATGGGTGCAGAGACGGACATAAAGCTGTATGCAGGTTTTATCTATGATTACATTTTATGTAAATTCAAATATTTGTTTTCGCCAGCACTTTGTCCCACAAACAAGCAACTGACATCGTTGGAAAGGTCAAGTCGTGAGGTTTTGTTTAATATGCAATGCAATGAATACTTCATGAGCAATTCACTGAAGAAAGAGGGATGACAGTTTGGATGCAAAGTGTGTCAGTTGGGTTCAAAGGGTTAATAGATTAGCTTTTTGGAAGACCAATTTATTGTTGGTTCAATGCCAGTGGGGGACTTGTGTTGTATTCCACATCTCTGTCTTTAACTCCATATTATGTGGCTGCTTCTTAACTATTCACTGTCCACCAGAGGCAAATAATAGCAAAAAACAGTCATTCAAGTACACTCCTTAATGTAATTGAATACTACATCATTGTAATCACTTTCCAACTCTTTGATTTAGACAGTGAATTCATGATTCTGCCAAACAGAGCAGTCGAAACCAAAAACATAAAAGAATTTGTAGGATTACTACTTTACTCATTTTCATTGCTTGGATAACATTGTTGGCAAACAACTGCTAAAACACTTCTGCATCATGTATCTGAGCTGTGCCTAGCTTTGTATGTGATCAACAAACACATAGTGAACATAAACTTGTGCCATAAACTTAAAATAGCTGTTGCGAGAAATAGACTTAGACATGGTACAATAACCCTGGAACCTCAGGGCTGTACTACGAAGCGAGATTAGTGGGTTATCGAGGTATGTTGACCTTAAAGTCAGAGTTTTAGTGGCATGAAGGTGTCTCTCTTTTTACCTGGCTAGATCTCCATGGTAACTGGTGCTGTGGAGCTAACCTGGTTTGGAGCAGGCTATGTTCAGAGTTTCAGATTAAAATCAGCTGGAAAGAGCTTTAACCAAATCATTTACTGACTATTATTTATGAGCGATGCAGATTCTCAGCTGTGGGAATGTGTTTTATCTCCAAACATGCTTAACTGTACTGTACTAAATTATACTATACTAATATCACTGAATGAAGCCATGTCGAAAACTGATTATTCTACAGGTATTTATTACAGAGAATATTCAGTCAATAACATTAGTTTTGCTTTGATTTGGCCAAAAAATAAATGATATCCTGCATTATGGCACAGTGTCAGACTTAAATGAACTTCAATACAACATCAGGTTTAAATATATTAAGTTTAAAATTTAGCTTTACCGTGCATCTGTCAGTTGGAAAAAAGCGGCCACATCGGTAAAACATTGTATATTAATACGTTTAACAGTTTTCTACCAGCATTCCTGTCTTGCACCATTTGCAGGACCAGTGCTTTTTGCTGTCATGCATTTTTAGATTTCTAATTGTTCTCCATTAAAACAACGTGCTGACTGAAGCAGCTGCACACAATCGTTTCATTTAGTGCAGAAGAAGAGTCACATGATGCGTTAAACGCCCCCTTTTATGTGAATGTGCATAAAGTCTGAGTCGACTAAGAAAGTTGATTCGTAGTATACCCCTCTGGTGAATAAATTACCACGATAAGTGAGTTTTCCTTAAGTTCCTATCTGGGATCAGTCTAATTCTTGGAACTAGACATTCCCTGTTTTGACATGTGAGAGATAATAGTAGAATGTTGACTGCACAGCTGGTGTTACTGACACACACACAGGCAGAAAGAGGAAGATGTTTATAGTACACTAAGTATTAACTTTAGGTCATGTTTATGAGGCTATCACCTTGAGAAGCACATTATCCTGGTTCACCTTGTATACTAATAACATGAATTATCTGATATGTAAAGGTTGTGGGAGAAAAATCTGCATGCACAAGCCAAGGTAAACCCTCAGCGCAGCACAACACAAACATACTCTACATACATCTTTACATGAACTATGATTCATCTGCATTGAGCTGCTGCAGGTCAGTTTTCAAACATCTCTTATAGTGGAGGAAAAGATGTAAATTATGTGCTTTATCTCCGCTAGAAAAAAAAGTGCATCCTCTTGTAAACTGTAAATCGCAGTTAAGGTTGTGCTGTTGATTAAATGTGTAGGTACTAAATTTAATTCTATGAACACCAATAAAAAACATGGCAAAGCAACTGGACATTTATGTATCATAGAAATACAGCTCAGTCTGTGAAGAATGTAGTCAGATTGGCCTCACTGGCTGATACATAATAAAAACAGATATTTAGTAGCAGCAGTGACGAAAGACATGAGGCTGGCGTTGTGTACATTATGGGATATAGTTTAAGAAAGACTCAGGATAATTAAATAGGCAACATGTTTTTCAAGTTTTAGAACATCTGCAAACCAATCAGTAAGACAAAACCAAAAGACCACACCATCAGGTTGAAACCTTGAATCTGAACGGCCTTCAAGTGTGTTGGAGCAGATAAGCTATGATAGAGAATCTCTGCTCTCCTTCAAGAACGACTGCAGTAATAAACACGGCAAAAAAAAGAAAAAAAGAAAAAAAAGCGAACCACCAACAGCTCAGTAGTACATCAAGCAGGATGACAGCTATGAATGTGTGTAATTGTCAATGTGGAACTGAAGAGCTATCTTTGGTCCACAAACCAACTAACCCCCAAATGACCACTTTCTTTTACGATGGTAACGACAGTGTCCACCAGAGACACAATCAGGCAAACGAACTGCATGAACACCTGCCGTCTCTCTCTTTTTAACACACACACACACAAGCAATGTAAAACTTGTGCTTTCCATGTTTAGCATTGGTACCGTATATAAGTGTGTTGGTCTGTGTGTGTTACTTCCTCGGCTCCTATAGCATAAGAAAGGACAAAACAGATTTGACCCTGGGACATAATAGCTGGTATAACTCTAAGAGTTAACCTGATTGAGAGAATGAAATAATGCAAAAATGGATTTATATGTTATGTGAATGACTTTCTTTCTCCATCCGTGAGGTGTTCTACATTTAAAAAAATATATTATAGGTTCATTATTTTTGTGAATAAATACACAAACATAGGCAGCAGTCAACATTTAATGTGCAATTTTAAAAAGTGACATTGTTTGTAGTTTTTTCATGATATTTTGGCCTTGGCACTGGTCATGTAGGAGATTAGATATGTTTATAGACATACTATAGCTACTACAACCTCTTTAAAAGGCATGTATGTTGTAAGTCTTGGAATATTTTTGTTGTCTGAAATGTGCTAATCCATCTATCTATACACTGCTTCATCCTCACTAGGGTCGCGGGGGGTGCTAGAGTCTATCCCAGCTGGCTTAGGGTGAAGGCAGTGGACACCCTGGACAGGTCACCAGTCTATCACAGGGCTACTCTTAGAGACAGACAACCAAGCACACTCACATTCACACCTATGGACAATTTAGAATCACCAATTAACCTCAACATGTTTTTGGACTATGGGAGGAAACCGGAGAACCTGGAGAGAACCCACGCTGCACGGGGAGAACATGCAAACTCCACGCAGAAAGATCTCAGGTGTCCTCACCAGGACGCGAACCGGCGACCTTCTTGCTGCGAGGCGATGGTGCTAACCACCGAGCCACCTTGCAGCCCTGAAATGTGTTAATGTACTCCTTAAACACACATGATTACATACACATACATGTACTGTGCTGCAATAAAATCTGTTTCTTTTACTTACAGTTTTGTCTGTGGATTATGTCATACAGTTGATCAATAAGGTTTGAGAAGATCACTTTTAATGTGCACATTATTGCCTTTCCCTTTGATTGCACATTTCTCACAATAGTTCACTTAACTAACAAGTATACTGGGAGGGTGAAGTCTACATATATATTGCTTGTCAGTGCAGCTATTTATATTTGATTGTCTATTTGGTGAGCAGTGCACATGACGTCCTGAGGAAGTTGAATAGAGAATGTTCATGTATACACTACTGTGTATAATTTGAGCATTTTCTATATACTGGGGTGCAGAAAAGCAGACTCTCTTGATTAAATAAAACCATCCATTCTGCTTGGTTTGTGTGTATTGGTGTGTGTTGTGGTACATTGCCTTGAAAATGTCCAGCACATGATCCAAATTAGAGCTTGCAAGTGAAAATCACACACATCCCAGCTGCTTTCAGATGACTACAGCGTTTGAATAAAAGTTGCTGTTGTAAATACCAGTGCTAGAAGGAATATCATACTGAAGTGATACAAAACTAGTTTTGATTTAATCTATGCCAATGCATGCTTCAGTGTTCTGTTTGTATTAATAATATCTATAACTTCTCTATGTTAAGAAATGTGGTAATAATCAGAAAAGACTATTTTCTACTTAAAATTTCAAAAACAACCACAGTATGGTTACAGCTGTTTTTTTTAACAGAACAACAGCCTCCCAACTGCAGCAACATCTGTAGCTAAGTGTAACCAACAACTAAAATACCTCAAACATTCATATGTGGGTTTTGATGATGCCTCCGATTTCACCCTTTAATTGACCTAATTGGAGCATCTCTGTTTCTCTGCTGCATTTTAATTCCTGCCAACGAGGAAAGTACCTGGCACACACACATGCAGACAGATTCCTATTCTAGCCACGTAACTATACACTGTTGCCAACAAAAAGTAATATGATCAAATTAATATGTGCCCGGGATGCAGTGTGTGCGGTTGCATGTGTTTTATTCTGAAGGTGCTCTCACTGGAATGCTCCGATCTGGGTCACATGTTGACTTGACATTTTTTGAGGATGCTGCGTGTGTGTTTGGTGTGTGTGGGAAGGATACCATTAGCTGAACAAATCTGGACTTTGTGGTAATGATAGGGATGGCAGCCTGCCAGGCAGACAGATAATACCACAGTAGTCAGTGACTGAGTGATTTCAACTGGAGGCTGCTTCACCTCAGCAACTGTCTCCAAACTGCAGGTCGGGGCTCCATTAGCAGTCACGCAGTGATCTCAGGAATGTGAAAATTTACATGTTTCAAAGAGGGTAAAAGCTAATGTACTCATCAGTTGTTTCGTCGACACACTTGGCGCTACATGCTCATTTGTTACTCACCGACGTTGGCTGCTTGTCAATAAAAATGTGTTGGTGGGACACTGCCATCTCCTTCCATTGTTCTTTTTCTAATCAAATGAGACATATGTGTTGCTGTAGAGATGCTAATAGAGGTGTTCTCTCTATTTAGTCGTTTATTAGGTACTGTAATTTCCGGACTATAAGCCGCTCCTTTTTTCACACGTTTTAAACACTGTGGCTTGAACAATGATGAGGCTAATTTATGGATTTTTACAATTTTTACATATTTGCCTCAAGACAAAAGTGACATTAAGAGCGACAACGAAACTGAGGAAGTGTGTGACGAAGTAATTCTGAGGTTGTTCAATTCGGACACTGAAGAAGATGACTTTAGTGGTTTTAGTGCGCAGGAGGAAGATGAAGATAGCGATCAATGATTTTCCTGGTAGGCTACTGTATTTTTTCTTTTTAACCAGCCGTGTTACAGGCAGTGTTTGGGAAAAAAAGCATTTACGGTACATATTTGATTAACAGTTAAAAAAAATATATTTCTGTGTAAATATCTCATGTTACAACATGGACACCTGCAGCTTATAGACAAGTGCGGCCTATATATGTACAAATTTGTATATATATAGAATTTTTATATTCAGGTGCGCTCAAGAAAAGTACGGTACATGATTCTGTGGCTCTTTTAATGGCAATGTCAGTCTGTCTAACTGTTTTTTGGTCCAATACTTCGACCAACTCCATAAGTATCTCACGAACTGTCATGAATTATAGTTTAGGCATTCGTGGTTATCTGAGGATGAATCATAATGACGCTGTGATCTCCTGATCTACTTTTCACCATTAACAGGTCTTTTTTTTCTCGCTTGCTACACAGCGAAGTGCATGCATTTTAAAATACAAATTTTACCATTTTATTATAACTATGTTAGACACAAAGCAATTGGTAGATTTTGGTTCTCCATCTAGACACCACACAAAAAAGCAAGGCATCAGTACACTGAGCTTAACCTGAAGTTTGTGATGCATAGTGGACTACCAAAGTCTTCTGCTAAGTCCATTCTATTCATATCTTCAATTTCAAAACAAATATAAAAAATGTTGTAGCTTTATATGGGCCATTTAATTAAGTATCATAATCATGGCTGTATTTACTGAAAATGTATGTGGGTTTAAGGTTATGAGCACTATAATCAATTTATTTGGCAGTTTACAACAAGACAAAAAAAAAAACATTGTGTGTTTTATTGTGAGGGAAGAGAGGGTACAGACTTCTGATTTGCCATATATGTGAAAGTTTATGTGAACCATTTTTAGACCTCTCCTTTACCATTGTATCTCATCTTATTTCTGAGACCTCCGTTATTTTTATCACCAACCATTTCACTCCAACGGAGGAAATGACTGGCAATAAAGTGGGATATGCACAAAACTCAACTGCTGTCAGACAAGGTGCTGTAGGTGAAAAGTTTTTTATACTCACCGCAACTTGAGGCCTGTTTTTGTTTTTAAAGACGCTCCATTCCAGATGGGCTTGCAAATTGCCAGGTTAACTATGGGATAGGAGGAGACTCTTTATAGTCCATGCTTCCTTTTACAACTTCAGAAAGTCTGGCTTCTGACAAAATTTCAGAAGTTCAGCCAATACAGACACTGTGGTTTTTGAAGTCATGCAGTGAAAGTGACGCATTGTATTCATCGCAAACTGGCTATTTTGCTTGTTTTGACTTTGTCTCTAGAATATTACTTCCTTTAAACCTGCGTGATCACATGAAACAAGATTCACTAAAATTATTTAGTCACTTGGTAAAAAGTAGAGTCAAGAGTGACTCAGTCACCAAGACAACAGCTAGATTTCACAGTATAATGCATGGGAAACTGTGCAAACAAAGCAGTCTGTCACAAACCCACACACACACACAAACACACACACATGCAGGCTTATACACACACCTCTAGAAGTGATTAAACCCAGCAGGACTACAGGCCTCAGCACTCTTCTGCCTATTTACTGACAGCTTTGGAAGTGTTCACATTTGTGTGTGTATGTGTGTGTGTGTGTGTGTGTGTGTGTGTGTGTGTGTGTGTGTGTGTGATACAGCATTGTCCTCAGCCAGACAACCCCCTCCCCACCAGCAGACCCCCAGGCATAAGCATGTCTTTACATGACACTAATGCTATCTGTCTCTGTCTTTCTGTCTGCTCTCTGAGTGCAATGAAAGAGGAAGGGAGAGATGGAAACTTTGGGAATCAAACACAGAACCAGAATCAACAACGTGATGGAAAAGATCAGGGAAGATAATGTTTGATGAATCGTGTGGCTGTGTGTGGGAGTGTCTGAGTACCTCTCCTCCTCTCCCGCTCCTGCAGGAGGCGTAGAGAAGTCAGAAGGTGCAGACGGTGGAGGTGATTGTGGACTCCGAGCTCCAAGAGGTCATATTCTGAGAGGTGGAGCAGATCCTGGAAAACATAAAAGAAACAAACTTTATCTGAAGTGATCGTAGTGTAAATAACATACTGAAAACTTAACCTAAGCCTAAATACTAAATCAATGAAATGTCTTAGAGTTGATCATTATCACCTGCTGTGGAGTCCTCTACAGCTTTCAGCAACTTTCTGCTCAGTGTTTTCATTTGCTAGTCTAGCAAACTAACCCCTAACTATATCTCCAGATGCAAAACTGTCACCAGTTACACCAAACGACCAGGCTCACAGAAGCAGTACTTACCAGCAGTGAAGCATGCACAGGACATAAAATAATAAACACAGTATTTTACAAAGCCAAAAGATATTTTCCTCAGGAGCTGGTGAAAAAAAAGTTCTGACCTGGAATGCATTTGACTGGAGTTCTACAGGTGGCAAACCCAGCCTTTACAACGTAACACTTAATAACTAAAGTCAGATTTATTGACTTTATTGCAGAATAAATAAAGTCTTCATAGCTGTCAGCCTTTCATAAAAAGGCTTTATTTAGCTTTTCTGCTTTCACAGCTGCAGTGTGTCATGATTACAAATACCACACTTTATTTAGACTGACTTTTATGTTGCAGTCGTGCCAGAAAAGTGAGAAAAGGAGCGCTGACCCTGCGACCTCAGCTGGAGTGAACTTTGACACCGAGCTCAACAGAGTCTCAACCATGACTTTGACCAGCATCAGGCGGTCATCTTGCTGAAACTGACCCTTTCAAAAAGAGACTGAAAGAATATTTCTGGGGTCGTTAATTTGATCTGGAAGTGGTGGAGGATCCAGGCAGAGAGCCAGAGACGAAGACACTGTCTCATCTTTCTTCTCTTTCTTCTTTCCCTGTCACGTCTACTCACTGACAGTTGTTCATTCTTCTCTTCCTGCATTTCTCACATTTCATGACTTTGTTAAGCTGGAATGTGCAACATTGTGCATGTGCTTTCACTTCCTTTATTTACACAGAATCCCCAACAAACATCAGCATGAGTTATTTCTAGCAGTATGTGTATGACTTCTGTGCGTTCCAAATTTGCGTTTTTATGACTGGAGATGAAGGGGTATCATTTTTGACAGAAAATGGCTTGAAAAACTCAGGTTCTATAGGTAAAGCTGTTTACTAGGAGGATGTGGGAGGTGTGCCAAAATGCTGCTTTAAAGACATTTGCCAATCACATACAAGTCGTGACCCTATTGTAACTAATGTTGAACATTTGCTTGCTCCCTTCCTTGAAAGTGTTGTCAGTTGGTACATAAGCTTTAGAAACCTCTGGTAAAGGGGGACTATGGAATCCATCCACTTCTTGCTTGACACCCAAAATAACAGAAAAACACTGTGTACAGAGGAGCTGTGTTTGAGCATCAACTGATCCTTGCCAGCTAATTTAAAAATGTAAAAAAAAAAAAAAAAAAGTGAGTTTGTACTCTCTAGAAACTATGGAACAACATTCCACAGTCCATAAATTGATTGTCACGCAGGAAGATGTTGTTTTCCTTGCTGGAAGTCAGGTGACTCCAGCAGTGTAAAGAAAAATGCTGAGACCACTGGTGACCTGCTATCTTCCAAAAGTGTGCCGTCTCCGCCCCTCATCCTGCTCCTGTCATTACAGCATTGTCTGAACACACGAGCAAACACACTCCGCCTCACTTCAACCCTCACTATAGTATTAACGTAAACAGCCCCTGGAATAGAGAGCCACCTAGCCTTTGAACTCGACTCAGCCTTGTACAGTAATGTCGCTAGACCAACACACATACATGTAAATGACACACAATGTGTCATCACAGGACGCTCCCAGCTCAAACCAAAGCCTTTTTGTTTTGATTTCTCAACAATATGACTATTCTCTCGGTTCATCACAAACACTGCTCTATTTAGACTACACACACGTACAGTGGGCAAACCCATGAATATAAACACACACACACACACACACACAGTAAAATGACACACAAAGAATGCACAATCAGCACACAGCAAGTTGGAAGTTACACACGCACACACAACCACACATGCATACCTGCATCCCAAAGTAGCCAATTGCACATGTGCACACATTCAAAGTCACCCACTCACAGACATAAGCTAATGTTCAAACATAAACATTGACACACGGACATACACAAGCACACAACTGGTAATTGCAGTCAGCATGCCTAGACAGTTCAGCAATAACTTGCTAGTAGGTTAAAGAAGACACTGCAGTCGTTCAGCTTATGTTAACATCAGTAACACCCTTGACTGTGCATGTGTGTGCGTGTGTGTGTGTGTGTGAGAGAGACAGACAGGCTGGTGTATCACAACCCAAATCTATCCCAGTATCTCCTCCCCCTTCTATCTTTCTCATCAACCCTCTGCATCGAACAGCAAGTTGACATGTTTTCTTTTTTCTTTCTTTTCTAGATCCTGCAGCGCTGAACAACAGTATGAACTCTCATACCAGTTCTGTGGAGAGTTGATACAGCAGTTGTGGATGTTGGTTTAGCCTGCGTACGTGTTGTTGTAACAATAAAGGTGCAACTGAATGAAAGGGCAGAGCAGAAAGGCAGGGATAGTTCTGGACATTGAACATCTTACATGAATCCATTTTTCAGATATTAAACTTAGCTTTTGGATTTGGTCCACTCATTTTTGTCTGACTGTTTGACTGAATCTCTGTTCACACTACAATGACAAAAACTTTTTGACAGTTGGCCTGCAGCGTAAATGCAGCATACATCATTAGGTGAGACATTAAAAGAAAACAATAACTTCACTAGCTAAATGGTGAATATTCATTGTAGTTTGTGGAATAATCATGCAGCATACAGTTGAAAGTTACTTTTTATCATAGGCTAACGCATAAAATGAGTTTAGTGGTTTCATCTGTGATGCATCTAAACAGTGTGTAGTTTTGACCTAATGGTAACCTAAAGGTTTAGAAAGTGTTCTTTGGACACTATGTGCATGTATTTGTTGGCAGTGTTGATGAATGATGATGATGATGATGAGTGATGTCGGCTGAGTTGGTTTGGGAACAAGCTAACAAGCAGCCTGGATGGTTCAGAGGTACTGAACCGCACGTTGTTGTTATAATATCCAGGGGAAGGTTAGCAACGCAGCACTGAGTTCTTTATGAATGGAGGATGGTGAAAAAGGACATCGCGGAAGAAAGTTCATTCAGTCTACAACATAATTTACTGGTTGTATGGAGATTCGAGCTCAGAAAATCATTTAACTGTTGAATTTTGAGAGAACATTTCACACATCAACTTACTGTAAATCTACACTCCATTATGGTTAAACAAGACTAGAACAACCATTTTCTTGTCTTTGCCTCTCACCGTGCTTTTTCCCTATCTCTCTCCTGCCACTGTAACCTTCTTTTTCTACAGCTTCTCCCATTATGCCTTTACTAATTACACCAGGGCATTCTGGGTAAACATTAGCAAGAGGTAATGGAATAATTCATGTCTTATTGGCTCATCAATCTCATTTCCTAGCCAATGGCTGTGTAACATTCAGAATGAAGCTGGTTAATGGCTGGATGTTAAAACAGCCTCTACATCAGCGTCCATTCAGTGAAACAGTCATGTGATAAAGTTTTATTAGGCTGCTTCAGCAGACTGCTGTGGGAAACACTCTTAATAACCACTCTGCCTGTTGACTTTGCCAGAAAAGTTTTGTAACGTGTACTGAAAACAGACTGGTTAAAGGATCAGCTCATTCAAACTTGTGGATAAAACTAACATGCTGTTATCAAACAGCTGTGGAATTATTGATCGTATTCATGCTACAATTTACATGGACGATGTCAATGATGCCTTCTGTGTATGGATTTTGTTCGGGTACTAACATTTAACCCACCAAAAATCAGTTTCCAAAAAACACTGAGACATGGTCATGCAAATTCTAAATCAAATTTCTTTTCAGATTCCAGAATGCCTTGGCCAAAAGGATACTGATCATGATAACTCATGACTAATTACTCAGGAGCTGCAAGACAAACAGCTGGAGACTGTTCAACTGACCGTTTGGGGAAACATTTTAAACAACAGATAATATTTGTTTACTATGCAGATTTTCTCAAGAAGCTTTGGGATTTGCTCCTGTAGCTTTGCAGGTGCATTATCCTACAGCTCCTTTGAGAGTCCTTCATAAACCAAGAAGCCAAACACATCTGGTTTGGGCCAGTACATGTACTTGTGTTACCTCTACGCCATCATATTCCTGCTCCAGCGCTGTGCAGTACTGTGGCAGTCCCAGCTGGCTCAGCCATCGTGAGATAGACTGGTGTTTCATGGTGGTGCATATAACCACACAGGGATGTAAGACGATGCACCAACACTCTTTCACGTGTTTTCTTCTTTCAGATGGAACCTGAAACACAGTGAGGAAATAAAAAATGAATTGAATTTAGATGACCAGAGGAACACACCAAATAATTTAACATTTAAAACTGATGCCAAGACTACACATTGTAAAATGTTTCGTCTTTAACTTCAGATTCAATGTTGTGTGCAGTTACTTTATATAATCTAAATAAAATAAGAGGCACATGCACTCAGATTACTCTTCTCTCTGCTCAGTGACCTTTTCGCAACTAATGGCTCTGGAATGTGCCCGTTTTACTATGTGGATTTTGGAAAGTACAGCACAGCATGAATGATACATGTTCACATCCTTGTAGGGGGGTCTGGACATGCCATCACAGACAAGATGTGGGAGGTTTCACTGAGAATATACAAGCCAGTTCAGTCAGTGCAAGATATAATTTGGTACTTTTCAAGGCTACATAAAAGCTGCACTTCTCTACTATAGTACCAGACTGCAAGTGCTATTCATGGAAAGATGGGTTAATGTTAACTCTAAAGTGAGAGTATGTCTGGAGTTCAATATTTGAACATTTTTGCAGTGACTTTAAACAAAAACTAGACTTGTTCATATGCTATTAAGGTTGTTAGCTCTGTCACCTCACAGCTAGAATGTCCTGGGTTTGCTTCCCGGTCTCGGCTCTTTCTATGTGCTTGGTTGTCTGTCTTTCTATGAGGCCCTGTGACGGACTAGCAACCTTTCCATTGTGTACCCTGCCTTCGCCCTAAGTCAGCTGGGATAGGCTCCAGTCCTCCCAAGGCGACCCCACAGACGATAAAGCAGTGCATAGATAATGGATGGATATGCAATTTATATATGAATTTAAATGTAAAAACAGCTGAAGAAAAGAGCAATTGTAGTCACATAGCTACTTCTACAATCATAGAGTGAGACATTACTGATGAATTATCTGAAATGCAGATAAGGGAGATGACTAGAAAAAATTAAGCATATGCTACATTACCAATAGAGGAAATCAATTAAAACCTATGGCAATTTTCCAAATACCAAATGACTCCTGTAAGTTAGTGTCTATGGTCACAGTGCCACTGTCAAGATGATGTGTGATATGAGGTAGAGTCAGTCAGTATGGCAGCATATGTCGAGAAACTATTCTTTATAGCTATTGGAAAAAAAATAAATGTGCTAATTTTACACAGTTTTAAAATGGTATGCATAAAGGAAGCAGACATCCTACTTTAAACATCAACGCACATATAGTTCTGTAGCCAGCACTTATTCTTTATCAGTCTATGTTACAGCCAATGCAGAAAATACCCCTGGGTGATGATGTGATGTTTCAGTCTGAACAGGAGATTGAGACTGTATGAGAATGTGACACTTTGTGTCTGTGCCGATAGTCAAGAGTAAAAAATACTGAGACTGGACATAAGAGCTGATATTACCTAAACACCCCCCATAGATTACTACTGCAAATCATTTTTACCAAGACACAAAAAGCTTTCACCTGGGCAACATACACAAAGGGGAGGTGTGAGTGGAGAAAGAGGCAGAGATTTCATGAATCTGAACACTGTAAAGGAAGCAAGGAGGACCAGGAAGCTATTGACTGTTGCATTTGATAAGCTTTCAGCAAATAAGCTGCAGTGATGGTGCTACTTGATTTAACATAATGAATCTGAACTTTACCATCAAATGTGTTTCCTTTTATTTAATGAACTATTTCAGAAAATGCTGCATTGAAAGTCTATAGCTGCATGAACAGATGTAAACTTTTACACAAACATTTCCATGGGTACAGAGAGTTCAGATTTAGGGCTGTAGCATGAACCTTGTTTAGTATTAGTTAACATTATGGAAAGTGAGGCTCACCCAATTAACTATTTACAATTTTTTTTATGATGTTCCACTGGATGTACAGATAAATACCACCAGATTACTCTAATAAAAACAGGGAGATTCTCACGTTTTAGATTGTCTGTTTAATATAAAGAGCAAATGACACACCACAATAAGGATTACTATAAAAATACCACTAATAAGCGAATATGAGATGCTGCTCCATCAGTGTATGTCAAACATATACCATGATAAACAGAACGTTTCAAGTTTTCCAAGTATGCTGGGTTTTCAAAAATGACTATATCTGTCCTTCACGGCAAATAAACACTAAAAAAAGGTGTCAAGTTATGATCAAAGACAACAGGGAATTCAATTTAATCTAAATTTGAGAAGCCAACTGTGATGCATTCAGTTTTCTGGAAAGTCAGTTAAGTTCAAATAAATACATAAATTAAGTTCAAGTTTCCGACCTTTCCAGGGTGTCCCCTGCCTTTGCCCTAAGTCAGCTGGGATAGGCTCCAGCCTCCCCGCAACCCAAGTGAGGATTACGCGGTGTATAGATAATGGATGGATGGAAGTTCATGTTTCTTCAACCCACATATTCTAAGATCATATCCAATCCAACATTGACAAAACTTACTTCTGCTTATTTATTCTAACAGACATGCTGTAAATAATAGGCCCCATATGACATGAACTGCATGGCAATACTGCTTCACCCGAGATATTGTTATATCGCCTACCCACACTTTAAAACAGGTACGGGGCATTTTTTTTCAATAACAATGTAGTACAAATGCAACTTTGCAGTTTTGCTTAGAAAAAAAAAACACAACAAAGTGAATCACAGTTGTTCAACAAAATTAGACCATTTGCATTACAGATTTTTGATATTCTCCTGAAATGCAGGTCGTCTCATATTCTAAAACTCTCAGGAATATATCTGATATATATGGAAATTAGGACATCTAGAAATTATCATGAGCTGGATCAATAGAAAACTAATCTCGATTGATAAAAACAATAATGACTCTCTGTACTGTATGTGATTACGTGTTTGTTATCAGGTAGTACCATTGTTCGTGTGTTGTGTGTGTCATTGTGTCTTTTATGTATTGTGTTATGTGGGTGGCACCACACACGTGCATGTGGGTGGGGGGGGTTGCACTGTCATTATGTTTTATGCATGTGTGTGACATGTCACTGGTAAAGGCAGAACAACAAAATCCCTGTGAGGCAAAGAGGCAGTGACTGAGCACGTGCAGTAAGGCCCACACAGCACCCAATCACATTAAGTGATGTCACAGGGATGTACATGATGTCAGTGATGTCGCCAAAGGTTGACAACCCCACCACAGCGACCGTTCTCCAGGATCCATTTACACACATCCAACTAAAGGATCCATCAGTTATATCAATCTAATCTATGTGCGTGTCATCATGTAGATTAGAGGAGAGGAGTCGTTCATACAGTCTATGGACTCCTGTCAGTGCCTAACACCATTTCCTGGTTAACCTAATGGAAGCATGGAGGTCGTTCAGGAGGATGAATGACCTCTGTGTCGCAATGAGCTTAGACACAGTACATACTGTATACAGCATAGTACTAAACATCAAAAGGAGCCTGTTTGCTCTCTTATGCTGTACTAAATAAAAAAATTACTGCCTGAAATCTATTGGCCTCAAAAACTTAGCACTACATCTTCATCCTAAACCTCAAAATACAGCACAAAGACCTTAAAATAATAATTTAGAAACTATTTTTAGTTACTGCAATGTATCATTATAACATGAAGTAAAAAATAAAAATAAAAATAAAAATTACGGCATATTACTGAATTGTATTATGATTAAAAGTGAACCATAAAATCCTCTGGCATGATACGTGTACTTTTGCATTGCAATATTGATATATATAGTGATATTTAATTCAATGTAAAATCAATTGAGAAACTAAGAGGACAGAAAATTAAACCCTGACCAATCAAATTTTTGCAAAGTGCCGATAAACAATGTTAAATATTGCTACATTCCATTGACATTTTTACAAAGTGTTCCCAGAATCACACTATGCTCTGGGTGAATGCACATGCTGCCTCATATCAAAAGCATGGTTAGTATGTCAAGCACATCAGTTCTCAAACACACACACACACACACACACACATACACACTTTGTGTCTGTTGCCATTATTAGCTATTTCATTATGATATAGTAGATACACAATATGCTGATGTTTGAAATATGCACACTAACATACAAACCCTTCATCTATTATTGCTGGCTTCATCCATCAATTTATTGCTGAACATTACTGCAAGTCATTTAGATGGAGTGCAGCTATAATACGCAATGTAACAGCTTCTTACTTACAGTGACCATTAAAATGACAAATCAAATTACCATAAATATCTTTGTTTTCCCAAAAATGAGTAAATGTCTCTATAGTTGTTGCAGACAAAATAAAGTAAATTGGATAAATGACAAAAGCTTTAGCTAAATTTTATAGTTACTGTACATGACGTGATCAGGATGGTCCCTGTTAAATGTAAATAAGTAAAACAAATGAATGCTGACAGACTGAAGTGCTCTAATTTGTTCTATTTTTACACTGAAAGCCAAGAATAGTTTCCAGCGTCATGTTAATGTTTTGCGAATCACTCACTCGGAAGTGCAGCAACTGCAATCGTTAAAGATAAGAATGACTGAAACTGTCAATTTTGAAGGTTTAGCTAAAAAGCCTATAATATAGCAAGTGACAAGGTAATCCCTTAGGTGGTTACACAGGTAATGAGTAATAAATAATGACTATTTCTTGGACCATATTTTCACACACTACAAAACATAAATGACCACATATTACAACCCCATCACACCCCTTAAAACATTTTAGTCATACATGACAGACCCACACTGCTGTTTTTGTTGGTGAATTAGGAGCCAATCCAAAGGCTGAAATCATGATGAGGTCTCTTGTAAAGCTACGCTCTGCAAACAGTTCTAAACCTAAGTTTTTTTGATTTGTAGTATCAAAATGTTATTCTGGTGTTAGGGAAAGGCATGTCGTCTGCAGCAGAAACAAAATCTAATATAGACAGCTGTTTCAGAGCTTTACTGAGTGACAACATGACCACATCGATGCCAACTGTTTCGTTCTCCGTCACCCCTCTTTATAAATCTTCAAACTGGTGAATGCTCTGTTTAAAGTTTCAATATAACTTACGCTGTAGACATTTTCCCCTGCTGTCTGGACGTGCCCCCAACTGCTCCAAATTTCCCCCTTGACTTTCACTTATAATAGAGGAAAGGACTTAAGTAACAGTGTCCGCCACATGATCACCATAAAAATGTGCCATTAAGTCTTAGAGCCTTAACAACTGGGGTTCATGGAGAAGCTTTTGCAGCATGAGGATACCAATGAATCCAGCGCTGGCCACGCCCTGTCTGTCTTCACCTCTTGATATTAAGCACTTTCATTGCATCTTTCAGCCAGATGATCCATGTAACAACCGAGCATCACAGACTATTGAACAGCTGTGTGCCATTTTAAAGTGTTGAGGCTTTTCCCCGATATTGTGAGCGGTTAATCTCGTAAAATTTTCAAAGGGGCTCCACATGGCTTGTTGAAAACCCTCGAAAGATAACAGAGCCTTTCCAGACAAACAACTGAACACTTGGATTCAATTTGAGGAGTTGGTGGAGGGAAAGCAATTTAAGGGAGTTAGATATTCCTTGGCAGGAAAAAAGGAAAAAAATATGCATGTGTCACATGTTCTTTGGGGAGGTCAGATTTCCTTTTCTAGGTTAGAAACAAGACATAAGTCAGAAGGCAGTTCAGCAAGGATGTCAACAGCTGGCCAACAATAAAGGTTTTGATGTGTAACTCTTGGGGATCTCTTTTCTACAGGGCTGGCATTTTTTCTCTTTATTTACAACAGAAAGGACATGCTTGTATACATTCCCAATACTGCTCACAGGAGACGAGAGAAGGGGTCAGTGCTCATGAGATGAAAAGATGTGAAGGGAGAACATATCCCAGTAGAACCAGAGACCAAGTTCACTTTGGAGAAAACTGAACCCATATTCTAACCCTTAAAAGCTCTTCTTCCTCTCCTCTCCTCTTCCTGTTGGTTTGACCTCAGCTGTTTCCCATGACCACGATTCTCTAGGGCACTGTAACAACATGCATTCTATCATGGAATATAAATAGACTCACTTACTGTATGATCTAAACAGGCCCGGCTTTTTGACAGATACTCGCCAAATTCCAAAGCAAGTATGGCAAACAGCAAACACAAAGGCCAGAGCAGACAACACAGCATTAGAGGACAATTTCCCCTTTTACTCTAATGCCTGTATTGGCTGCCTTTTATAGTCCAAGGGCATCCATTTTGCCAATCACATTAGAGTGACACAATCCAACCAATTGAATTAAGCAGCAAAAATAACATCAGCATCACCACCAAGCCTATTCCAGCTCCTGTTATTCAGCAAGGCAGCACGATGTGATTATTTCAAATGAAGGACGCCATGCAGAGAAGACCAGACAGTAGCAGGGAATTGTGTTGATATTTTAGGTGGCACCAAAGGTTGCTTCCTTTTTGTCAGATAAAACACAGCCAAAGTCAGTGTACTTCACACAATTCATTCATGTTGTACATTTAGCACCTACCAGTCAATATGGCTAAAATCAATATTCTACTACCTTTTCTTTTCTAAAATCAACTTAAAATTAAAAAAAAAACTGTTGAATATCGGATACGATTATTAGTCGACATCTTTCTATCGCTAATTATGTTTAAAAAAAAAAAACACCAGACAGAGCCTTCCACGGATGCAAAAAACGCTTAAATAATTAATTATATAAAGCTTTAAACACTGCAACCATTAAAAATGATCACAGTATGATTACATAATCAGTGTTTATTACCGAGATAATTATTGGGAATTTATTTGTTCTGAAAGTTTCCCAATGAACCTAAAATATTCTCACACTATTGCCCATACATTGACTTATTTGTGGCATCCCATCTCAAGGGTCAACACTATTAAATCAATTAAAACATTGTTTCATTGTATAACAGAACCCTACTACCCTCTTTCTCTCACACACACAAACAATTTGACAGCAGACCCGTCCCAGAATAACCCCTCCTCTCCATGCACACTCTGAATCAAAACACGATCATGCGAGGGAGGATGGATTGTTGTTGGTTTTTCCCTGCAGAGAACATTGCTGGCTGATTTCCTTAACAACTCAGAGTTCACAAGTGGTTAGCATTGTGAACACGTCTGCACAAATTTGCCCAAAACTGATGTATCTAAGACAGTTCTGCTGAGTTAGTCGGTCTGTTCTTAATACAACCCTATCAGTTTTAGAGATGCGGCTATTCAGGGAAGTTATAAGCAAGCATGTGAGGAGACTAGTGTACCTTTGCAGATCAGTGGCTCCTAACTGTGGCAGCACTGATTTAGTACACCATGTTGGTACTGGCACCAGACCGCTGTTATTATGCAGATCAAGTATCAGTCTTGATGTAAGTGATCCTCATTGTGCCTTTGTTGGTGTCATTATAAAACTTTGTGTTTCCACTTTCAGTTACTAATATTCAGCCACGGTGGGTTGCCAGTCACCTTACAGAAAAATATGATAAGATAGTTTACTGTTCCAGAGGGGAAATTTGACTTGGGCATAGACCTAGCTAAAAGAACAACTTAAAAAATACACAGCTGTCAGAAACAACACAACAGCGAGACACACCGACAAATGATTCCAATAAATTCTGCACAGCGAGGTTAAAATGTTTTAAATTTAGTAGAAAGCCTAAGCTAAGGGATGAGAACCGGTGCCTGAAGATAAAAAGCTGTATCCAGGCATATGCGGTCCTTTTTGACAGTATTTACTGTAAACTCACCCTCAGACATTGGCAACTTAAATACATTACAGAGCGCAGATCAGAGTATTAAACATAACTGACACACATTTCAAATTATACACTGCAGCATGAACATTTCAGTGTGACTCGCAGTTGCTTCGAATTGCTTTGATGTCAAAATACAATCAAATTCAGTTTGATACCCACCATTGCATTGCCCAGTCGAGGCCGACTCTAAACCAAATTGCCATGACATTTTTTTTTAAAATTCAAGACAAATTCATCAACAGTTGAAATGCTACACTTGGGGCTTGCAGGAAACAAAACATAAAATAACACTTGTAACCCATTAAGGCCTAAAGCACCTCTTCATTGTGTTGTTCTACATTCAATGAAAATCAAACCTGTGCACAATAATTGCAGAAACGATTTGTAAACAGTTTTTTAAAAAGGCTCCTTGACCTCTTCTGAACTATTTCTGAGGTGTGAAAACAGACATGTGACTGAGGTGGAATATCATTTTCTCCCTGTGGTTAAGTGCTTGTCTTGAGAACATGTCTGAAACCGTCTTCAGAATGTGTTTACCTGTAGGTTACAGTAGGCTACAGAATCAGCCGAAATATGACTAAGAAGGACATTCAGTGACGACCAGGTTAGACGCTCAATAACTACTGTTTGTTACGAGGAGGAAGCAGTTATTTTTGGACCAGTTAAAAACATCTCTCCTTTACTTGTCTTCCATTCATCCATGAAATCACTTATTACTTTTTCTTCCATATAGTTTTCTCACACTTTGTTTTGTTCTTGTTGTCCTTTACAACCCTTATCTTTTTTTGCACTTTTCCTTTATTTTCTTTGGTTTTAAATCTTATATTCCTCTCCTGACTCATTTTTATAACACCTTTTATTGCTTCATCTGTGTTTTCCTCCTCCTCTTCCTCCTCCTCCTCCTCCTCATTTCTGCACCTTTATACACTTTGTCTTTTTAATCCCTCTTCCCATCCTCCCTTCTACGTCTTTCCATTTATCCAACATTCTTTCTGGGAGAGAATTTATGAAAGAGTTAAAGCGACGGCACAGCTGCTTGCATTTGGTGTACACGTGTGTGTTAAGACTAAACCACTGCCCAGAGGGGTTTGCAAAAATGACAACTTCATTAAGTTATCTCTGTCTTTCTCTGAGTTGATCTCTCTCTCTCTCTCACACACACAAACACACACACACACGCACACACACACACACACACACAGGTGCATATCAAGCATGGCTGGGCTTGCAGCTAAGTAGCCACACAGCAGCAAACATCTTATTTGTGTGAAATTCTAGATGACTTTCACTGTGTCTCTGCTCGGAGCAGAGGGGCTATTATCACACTGCACCACAGTATCAGCAGTTTTCATTCGGTTTGGATTCTTGCCTCCACAAGGTTGCATTTCATTGAAAGTTTTTCTCCACTGGTCCCACACGGTTCCGATGTTTCCCCGGATGATAATTTTCTCTGCTTTATTGGGTATTTAAATACAAGCATCTTTGTATTTCTTTCACAAGCCCTGAGGGAAAAGAGGAAAATGCTTTGGCAGTGTAATTCAACCCCATAAAATTATACACTTTCCAGTCAAAGTTCATCTCCTGTACTTTATCCTTGAAATAACAGAATCACAAATTACTTGAATCACTTGACTGACAATAATTAGTATAATATTTTCTTGTAAATCAATATCATGAAGATTTATTTCATCCTAAAAACCGGTTTAGTGGGTTTTACTAACATCCCTGCTTGGATCTCAAAACTATTTCCACAAGCTGTGAGCCAACATGTTTCTGCATTACAATTTGCTGCCCAATAAAACATCACTGTAGAAATGCACAGAAGAATTTACAACTAGTTACCACTTGTATGGAATTCTGTTTAATTTGCCTTAAAAACAGGGAAACTCTTATCAGTGGGATGTAAAATAGCGTTGCAATAAAATCTTGCAAGTTATTTGCGTCACAGTTTCCTCTTTCTTGGCAATTTGAACAAAAATATCAGTGCCGTTTAGTTATTTCCTCTTCTCTTGTAAAAATGTCACTTGCTTCAGGAATATTAAGGAAGACAACTTGATGTCAAGTCAGACAGTATATTTGGCTTTTATGGCATGTAATTTGACATGAAAAGATTGTGGTCTGGTGATAACAGCTCAAATATAGAAGAAAGAAAAAAGAGGTATAATTTGCATGACTCAGCTCTGAGGTAGGGCCATTCCACAGCTGCCTGAATTATGCGCTGAATACTGTAGATCTACAAACAGCTTAGCAGTATTTCTGTTTTTCTGAAGAAGCTGAGAAGGTCAAATGGGGCATAGCGTGTCCTCCCAGCAAGGAGGAACACTTTTGGCTCACGTCTCTCTTATCACTGTACATTATGATGCAAAAATCACTATAATCGTTTTAGAAAATTGACCGTACAGTACAGAGTTTATGCAATTCAATGCTGAATCATAACTGACGAGAAGGACTTAATAGTCTACAACTGCAGCTATTTGAAAATGGAATCCTCAAAAAACAGACTGCCAAGTGCAAAACAAGTTATTTGAATTTTGGTCACAAACCCAGTATTGTTGTCTACATTTAAATGGACCTCAAACTATGTGCAAGTACATCGTTTCTGTCAGTAAGTGTGCTACCTGTCAGCGATTATTAGAGGGTTACATCTTTAAAATGTCATGTACTATGGATGCATTTCTACTCGAATGAGACGTTCATAAATGAAAGTGTCCATCATTGAATTAAAAAAATCAGTCTTACCTTGCCAGAGTTGCAGGACGACAGACGGACGCAGGAGCTGCAGCCGACTGCTGCATGCAGGCTGCACACTTGCTGAGGATATAATGCAGAGTTGAATGTAGGAGCACCCCCCCAAGTCTGAGCTCTGATTATAGGAGCCTCGTTCTGGCACGTTGCACTGCAAAAGTTTCAATCGGCGGTTGACATCAAGTTAAGTTACTGTCGACACCTCAGCTGAAGTCTGCAGAAAGCCACAACCCCGGAGTACCTGTCAGCGCCACCGGGAGGGAGAGAGGGAGGGAGAGAGAGAGAGATGCTGCATTCAGGCACAGAGATAAAACGTGGTCGTGTTCAAGTACTTACACAGATCAACAATGATGAACTTAGCCATTTGGCGGCTATGTAAAACGCTACCTTGTGGTGCAGTGGCAGTATAAACAGGAGTAAATGGAAATTAAGACGATGATAATTAGCTGGAAAGCCCTCCAGGAGCAATACTTTTGGAAGGAGGGTGAATAACAGGCTTGTTAGCCCTCTGAGGGATGTTTTTCTGCTTTCTCCCAAGTAACGGATCACTAATGCTGTGTCTGCATCCTGACCTGATGACTTGAGGCTTTCCTCTTTCTCTGTCATTTAAAAAAAAAAAATGTAGCCGTAATGAAACCGCGGTGAAAATGCAATGAAATATTTAGGCACACAATGCTAATTAGCTTCGTTTTAATAGGTCTGAGCAGCCATAGCTTCTCAGGGCTAATTGCTCAATTGCTTGCAGGTGATACTGTTTTAAATAGAATAGTGCCACACATTGTACATTTTTTATTATTCACTAAACAAGAATAAGCTTTCACACATTTCAGAAAATGTGGACATTAGTGCCACATTGAATTTCCCTTCTGGGATAAATAAAGTATTTTTCATTCATTCATTTCATTCATTTCATTCATTTCATTCATTCATTCATAGTAACACTAAATTAACTATTCAGAGGCATCAAAATTATTTTGTGTTTAGCATTAGCATGCTAGCTAAGCTGAACAATACAATTCAGTCTTCTAGTGGCTTTAAAGTTTGTTTGAACCACCTAAGAGCAAACTTTAGAGTTAAACAGAGAAGCCATTAAAATAAAGGTAAAAGAGGAAACACAAATATAAATTTATAGTGACCCTTACTCTATTACATTATCTGTTATTATCCAACATTTTGACCTAAACATGAACCAGAAATGCTGACTAATGTGAATAATGTACATTTTACCTCTTCCATTTAAGTGAGGAAAAGCTCAGGAAAAACGTTTTACACTAAACAGAGTTACTGTACTTGGTAACTTTTGAGTTAATTCCCATTTTCTTTACTTTTTCCTTTAACTCCAGCCGCCATTTTCACAGCCGACCAAAATAAGAACAATATAATCTTTAAATCCCATAGAAGCTGGTACATTTTAATCTGTACATCTGTACCTACAAAAGTCTGATTTCTATTTCAATGCAGTCTGTGGTGCAAATACAGTCATCCTCAAATGTATTCATACCCTCCCAATAAAGAAGGAAAAAAACAGCTGTCAATGAAATAATGTTAATGAACATCATGACATTGCTTTTGAATTGTGGTTCAACAGAAATATTAAAAGAAAAAAACAAAAAAAAAAAAACAAGCAAACAAGCCTGATGGGACCCGTAAACTCATATTTTGTTGAACAACCCTTTGAGCCAATCACTGCAATCAAGTGTTTTCTGTAACTGTCAATCAGGCTTCTGCACCTGTTGACAGGTATTTGGATTTTGGCCACTGCTCATCAGTAAAGTGCTCTAATTTGTCCGCGACAGTTTTTTGTTTTGTTTTGTTTTGTTTTTTTTAATTATTCTTTTCCACCACAATTCAAAAGCAATGTCTTATTTCACTAAATTATAATTTAGCAAATTTTTATTTATTATGACTTTTTTCAGTTTCTGGTAATTTTAGTGACTATTGTGAATTTTGTCTTTTCTTTAATGGAAGGGTATGAATACATCTGAGGACTGTACACATCTCTGTTATCCCCCCTTTTTTGTCAACTCCTGCCCCCGTGTGGTTTGTCTGCTTTAATTCATCAGTTGTGTCTTCCTGCGTGGCCTCTTTACCTCTTCCTCAGCTCCCAGACTTTAGGTATCTGCAAATAAAAGAACTGGATTAACAATAAATCTAAATGTCTATGTCTTGAACAAGTTCTGATAAAACATTCTGATAACTGTTTACAACACAAAAAAAGTCTACATCAGTAATTTCCAACTTGATAAAACATGGCAGCATGAGGACGTACTGTATATTTAAGAACACGTCTTCTTGGTCACCTGAAGCTACATGACAAATATACACATGCATCTGAAATTGACCTACTTATGTGAATTTTTTAGATCATAAACAGCATCCTCAAGCTCTCTGGTTTGATTCTGTCCCCCTTCTCTGCTCAGCATCATTTCCAGTCACAGATGCAGCTGTTTTCATTAAAGAGCTCTGAAAAACCCACTGAACTTTAGCTACAGATGTAAACAGGCAGAGACCAGACAAAAACTACGCTGTAATTTAACTAAATGATGCTGATTTAAAGCAACAACTGTGAAATAACCTGTAATCGAGAACCTATGCAGTTTTACTGCTTTTATTGTTTCTCTTTATCGTGGCTACATTTTGCAAAATGCATTTTCACTTCATCAAGGAAACACAGACTAATTAATAATGAACCTACAAAAACACTATACAGGGGACAAGAGAAACATAGGGCCCACATCTCTTCCTTGTCCTCAGGCACCTGCATGGAAACTCTAATCCTGATTGTTCAGCTCTTTCAGATCTTCACTTTTTACTACATATACTATTCCTATGGCTCCAGGCAATCCTAATTTGAAGAGGAAAAGTTGACATTGTGTGTATTTGCTGAAGAGTTTTGAACAATTTTATTAGTGTTAAATAATTTCTATATTTTCTTGAGTTTTTTTTTGTTGTTGTTGTTGTTTTTTAAGTAAGCTGTTTGACATTTGTTCTATAGTAAATCCGAAATATTAATTAATGCAAGTTTAGAATATTATGAGGACTATGCCACACTTGGTGAAAAAGCTATATGTAATTTTTGTTTTGTTTACAAAAAAATCAAACAGTGAAACCGTTATTACATAATATGGATACAATGTGTTTGTTTAAAGATTGACATAATAAAGTATGTCGATCTTTTTTTATTTATTTATATATTGATTTTCTTAAAGCTAAAACAGTCTCATGTATTTTTTTAGAAAATGAAAGTGAAATGTAAAAAACGAGGAATATTGCTTCTACTTCACATACTCTGTATAAAATATATCTATATATTGATAACCCACAGCTTCGGCTTTTGATTTCAAAATCACACATTGTCAAACACATATTTAAAATGGCAATATACAATACTTATACTACACAAACGAGAACAGTGAAGATCATAACAGATCCACCCTTCAATTTATGACAGCTCGATAGCCAATAGGAACCTCTAACGTAATACAGGCAGGCTCCTAAACCAATTAGAATCAAGAGGGGGCGGGCTCTCCGGTGTTGTGGTTGACAATTCACTTCCTCCTTTACAGCGTGAAATCAGTAAACTGCAGCTGTGAAGCTAAAGTAGGAAGAGAAGAGAAACTAAAGACCTGGCAGCAAAGGAGGTATTTACTTAGAACATACTACTTATTCTCTGTAAAGACTCAACCGCGGGAAGTAGGATGTGAACAAACAGGCGATGAAATAAGGGGATTTGAAGTAAAAGAAGCGGAGCTGCTGCTGCTGCTGCTCACAAGACTGCGGCATGTGATATCGATTAGAGACGCAGCTCTGCTCCTCGTCTACTGACAGACACAGCAGTTAGCTGGTAGCTTTTCACTGGTCTTTTGGTTCCAACATTTTATCTGGATACTTTTCCTTTGATTTATTGTTCTAAAGTTTCACATGAAAGTTTGGATTGACTTTCTGTGGATAAGGACTAAAAATGATGTGATTCTAATATTAATTCTTCGGTCATTTTTCTCAGACATGTCTTAACTGTGAACCAGCTCTGCAGACGTTTTTCCAGTGAATCTTTGTCATTGAAACTGCCTTTTACCAAAAAAAAAAAAAAAAGTCTCTTTGAGAACTGTTTACATTGTAATATCAAGAATAAATTTTTAGAAACTTTTTCAAAATGGAACTTTTTTCATTATTTTATGAGGCATCATAAACAAAATTCCATTAACCTTCATTTTATTATATTTGTAATCAGGCAGAAATGGCCACTGCTATGTCTCTTACATGCAAAATTCACGTGTCTGAAATGTAATATATGATGTGTACGATTTTCAAAAACTGCATGTACATATATGTGAATGAATCTTTAAATGAATGTGTAAGGATAGACTGGGATAGGCTCCAGCCCCTGCTGCGACCCTAGTGAGGATTAGGCGGTGTATAGATGATGGATGAATGTGTAATGGTATCACACATATCGATTCACTTGTGATAAATCCATCCATCCATTATCTATACACTGCTTAATCCTCACGAGGCTGGAGCCTATACCAGCTGACTTAGGGCCTGACCCTGGACAGGTCGACAGTCTATCACAGGGCTACACTTAGAGACAGACAACTAAGCACACTCACATTCACACCTATGGACAATTTAGACCTCAGCATGTTTTTGGACTGTGTGGGAGGAAGCCAGAGAACCTGGAGGGAACCCACATGCAAACTCCACGCAGAAATATCCAGGACTTGAACCGGCAACCTTCTTGTTGCGAGGCAACGGTGCTAACCACTGCACTACCTTGCAGCCCACTTGTGACAAATGTACTTACAAATAAAGCTAACTACCTACACAGCTTTAAACTACAAGAGACAAGTGAGAAAACATCCCATATGTCAATTCTCTGTTATAGACTATCTCGCCACAATGAAAAAGTGTTTTTGATCTGGTGTGAGATTGGACTAAATTCAAACCTTTTTGCAATGTGATTTTCTTGCAGTGGTTTTTCTGCATGTGTCCCGATGGACAAAGCTTCTAAGAAATATCGATAAAGGAGCAGAAAGAACAGAAAGCAGCAGTGAGGCACCCTGAGCTGAATCCCATCTCCCAAACATGGTGCACGTCTACAACTGCCATCCTTTCGCCTCCCAGCAGATCGTACAGGTAAATGTTGGTTGATATCGCTCCAGTGCATGCCAGGTTTTATTACGTTAACAATATTCATCATTTTCAATTGGGCATTAGAGTTGATCACTTTCTCTCTGTGTGGTTCAGGTGGAGCAGGAACCTGGACTGCTCTGCTGTGGAGGTGGAGCCTTGTTCGTGGTGGCAACTGGAGGTTGCAAGGTTACCTTGAAATAAGAATATTTCTACACCAATATGTGCCCTATTTAAATTTGTATTCATATTTTTTCCCAGTTCGCCACATTTTGCAGTAGTCAAGCTTTTTACATCTTTAGTATCTGCCAACAGTAAAGCATCTATTAGTGAGCCTGTTGTAGCTGCCTCCTCAATAGACTGAAAGAATGACATTGTTCTGTTAAAATGTATTGTCATTGCTGTCTTTGTTGATGTTATGCCTTGATGTTCATATATGTGCAGAAAAAACACAAAGACTAAACTTTAAAAAAAACAGTGAACAGTAATGTGTTGACAAGAGGTCAACATATCTATATTTGAGATTAAAAACTACAACTCTGCAGCTTGCTAGTGTTAAATGTGCCATTTAAAAAAGTGTTTCTGCAATAAAATGAAATTGGACCAATATAAATAACTTTGATTCTCCACTAAGAGTTCAAAGAGTGCCACAAGTGCACTTTCAGATAAAAATGATGGTCTACCAGATGACAAAAATGTATATTTAAAAAAAATGCATTTTATTTATTATGTGTTTATCTTTTTATACATGAAATGTGTCTGTAGCATACTGACTGTTTCGTTATGTTGTCCTGAACTGAACCAAGGTGGAGTCATATAATCTGGAGAAGGAGGGCTGCCCTCTCATCTGTCGCTTTGCCACCATGGGCACTGTGAGGAGCATCCAGCATAGCAAAATAGGTAAAGACATTTCCTCTCTTCCTCTGCTACGGGAACTAGAACTAAGTACTGATTTTCACTTTTATTGGCCTTTTTGGTTTCTGCCTGTTATTTGTGAGCAAAGCTGCTGGTAGTGACTACAGTGATGAATGGAGGGAGAAAAAAGATGGATTGAACAGACATCTTACTTTTCCTTGTTGCCTCCTCTCTCCTTCTTTACATCCAGGAGACTACCTGGTGACCATTGAAGAAAAGAACAGCGCCACCTATCTAAGAGCCTACACCAACTGGCGCTACCAGGTACACAACACAAGCTTAGGCAGTACACAACGACTGCCTCAGCTTTGTCACAAATGCTTTATGTTACATTTCTCTGAATTCTAGCACATCTATTCTACTGTCTTTTTTATGTATTCAGATAAAGATAATTTATCCTCATTTCAACCATATTATAACAAAAAAAACTCAATTAGAATAAGGAAACAGTTCTTGAATCTAAATTCCTGGGATTATCACTTTCCACAAATATACACAAAGACAGTGACTTAAATCTAAGCAGTGGTCAGACTTCAGTTAGACGTTGTTGAGCCTTCAGGCCTTTGTCAACCTCCCTACACCTTCTGCCTGTCCACTTCTATTCAGTTTGCACATCAGCATGGATGGTCTGCCACATTGTTTGTTAATCTAAACGAACATAGGAAGTGTATTGTAATAATGTAAGAGTACAGTGTTCTATAATGTCAGTTTTACATTATAGACCAATCTAAACGTTGCTCTCAGCCAGGGTCAGCCTTTGTGAAACTGAACCTGATTGGTGCATCAATGTCAGATTTTACACTCTCCTGTCCAGTTCAAAACAAGTTTGAGATTTTTCAAAAAAGAAATCGTTTTGCAGGATTTAACACACATCTTATAAATATACACTGTAAGAAAGAAAAATATGCATTTAACTGATACAGCTATGCAACACTGTTTTGCAGGATGAATGGTGCACAAGTTTCAGTGCACAAACAATGTCAGCTTCCAACCAAAACCACACTGCAGTAAATTCAGCCCAAGAACTGACACAATCGATCTCAGTGAAGTCTCCCAGATCCTCTAACTAACATCAAGCTGTGCACTGACAACTGTTGCCTTTGTTAGTCTCAAAATGTAGACTCAAACTGTATAAATGTGAATTTTACTGACATCAGTAAGAAATAAACTTTTCTTCACCAACCAAAAAAATCTGAAACTGTTGCCATACCAGTGTGGTAATATTTGTTCAATATGTGTAGTTTATGGTTTGTCATCTGTATACCGTGCATTAATCTCTATGTTTGCCTCCTTTGACTTTTGTTATCTGTGTCTATTAATGAATCACTTCTTGCTCTCTGTTCAGGCAGAAGAGAAGGCCCGTGTTGGGGTGCGTTTGTTGGGCCACTTGCTGCGTGGAGCGTCTGTGTGGGGCGGAGTGCAAATGGAGATCATTGAGATCCCTCTGTCAGAGCGTCCCATTGCTGTGGCGTGTTGCTCAGTGACAGGAGACCTTCTGGTCGGCTGTCAGAACACTCTGGTTCTGTTTACCTTGAGGAGACAGAACCAGCAGAACCTGGTAGGAATCCAACTACTGATTAAAGCTCATCTACTCTGTGGATTCTATGTAGTCTATCTTCATTTAAGATGTACAATTGAATGGCGTCTTTACTTCTTTACCATGACAAGACAAGAAGAAGAAGAGCAGGTGTGCTACAAACTTAGATGTTTTGTGATGGCTTTATTGGTTCACTCATTATGTTGAAATATCCTTGCACACCACTGATGTGTTACTTATGTTGAAGCTGCAGTTGAGCTCATATTTTTGTGTCTTTAGGGCCTCAAAACTATCAAAGCATCAAATGGTATCGCATTGGTTTTGTCATTGTCAGTTGGCCACTCTAGTCAGTGTAAGCAGGCACAATGATTTCATGTATGTTGCAGTGGTTAATGTTTGTTTCTCTGCAGAATCAGAGTCAGCAGAACCCTCAGAGCTCCTCGTTGAACACTCAGCAGAGCTACAGTCAGAGCCAAGGTAGCTAAAGTAAACTAACACATAACTGCGAATCGTGGCACATCTTCAGGCTAAGGCTAATTTTAAACCAGGACTCTGTATGAACTGGAATAGAGTGTTGCAGTTAGAACATGGATGATATGAGATATGGAGAAGGACGCTTCACAACACACCCTGTCTAAATGCATTATGTGCAGAAATTCTGCATTATATGAGTCCTCGGATAGAAAATAAACTCTATTAGCTGTGAATTAAGACTGCTGAACAAAACTGGCTCTCTAGTGCAGTTTAATCATAACATCTTACCGCAGATGCTGTTTCTAACTGATCATTGGAGCTTTTTACTGACAGTCAGGATCAACATACGGGCAATGAATAATGAATATTCTGTTGGACTTGTGATAAGGAAAAGTTGTGGTGAAAGAAAAAAAAAAAAACAGGTTTTCTTCGCCGACTAAACAAACCCCTCCTGTTTTCTTATTGCAGGTCAGACTTCAAGTTCAAACTCAAATCTCTCCGTCCTGGATTTTGAACGCTCTGTCATCCTGCATCTTCCAAAAATCACACCAAGACAGGTGATTTTTAACCTAATCTTCACTCTTTCCGTTTTCTTTTTGCTGTATTTTCTTCATAGGTAGGTCTATTGACCTGTTGTTGTACATTGTAATGCCACTAAGTAACACTTACACTCGCTGTTTAGGTATTTGGGTTTTGTTGTTGATTGTATTCATGAGGCCTCGTAGTCCAACTGCTTTGCTGAGTTTATATAGATCTAACAATATACATATAAGCTCTTTTTTGTCATATACTGTTTTTTGAATACATGTTATTGTTTGTTTTTTTGTTTGAATGTTTTGTTTAGTTTTTTGCTGAAATATCTCAATTTTAGAAATTAAAACTCTCCCAAGCAGGTAGTGTGAAGTATTCCTCAAACACACCGTATACAAAGGAAAAACAGGACACTCAGTTTGCTGTCTTCCTCCAGGTGGCGCTGTGTGGAGGATATGTGGCCGTGCAGGCAGAGCTGGAAGTTCTCATACTGAAACTGGAAGCAAGCTCTGAACCTAAAGCCCTGGAAGAACCGTCAGACACAAATAAAATCGGTGAGAACACACAAGACTACACCAGTGTTTGTTGCCCTCCTTTAATGCTTGGTGCTATCTCTGCGTATTTTTGGTTTAGGTTATTGCTTGTAGAAAAACATAAATGTACAATCAAGGATGTTAGTGACTGTGGTTTTTATCTGTTGCTGATGTGAAAAGCACAGTTTTAGGGGAAAGGGATGAGGCCTCATCATAGCTAAAGGGGCACCAGCAACCACTGCAGCTGAATGTGATGTGCTGAAACGTTTGTGCCACACACCCATCGCCATAACCAAACACTTACCTTTACACAACGCTCCCAACAGCTCCTTATGCATCTTGTTTCTTTGGCTATGGACCTAAAGCCTCAGATTAAGGTGTTTAAAAAAAAGAAAAAGGGAAATCTCTATCTCCTCTGGTGCTCAAGCTACAAACAGTTCTGGACAATAAGAGTCATTTAGTGTAATCAAGTGAAGGAGAACTCTGAAGAGAGGCCATCATTTAAGTATATTGCACATGCACAGTTTGCAGGACACAATTACACAAACAAACCTCCTCTTCTGGTGTTAATTTTGTTGTCCTTCCATCATATCATTTAATTCAGTCTTATGTAGTGCACTAAAAAGATGAAGTCACCTCCACTCCAACTGAGATACTATATATGTTGCTAACAGTGATTTGTAGTTTCCTGGTCTAAGTGTGAGCGAGTACGTACCAAAGAAGAGAACAGCATTTTGACATTTTTTCTCTGTGCAAAAAAAAATGCACAAACATTTATGCACAGGTGAACAAAATTAAAAGCAGCTACTGAGATCATTGCTTCTTGGCTTCCTAGAGAGACCTTGATGATTGTTCTTCTTAGAATTGTCTGGTTTTTTTTTTTCTGTAGCTGTCAATATTGCTACTTGCAGTTGATCATTAGGGATTCTTAAAGGTTTTGGTAGCAATTTCCAATAATAGTAAGAAAACTACACACAAATAATACACTTCTGCTCTTTGTGTTTCCCACATTCTATTTTTGAATATTTTATGTTACTTGTCCGTGCAGCAAAAAGTACAAAAGTCGACTAAACATGACACTGTTTGAGCAAGTTTCAGTGTGATTTATTTGTTGTGTGTCTGCGTGTGTGTGTGTGCAGCAGATTATTTAGAAGACGACTTTCTGTTCATTCCGGGACACGTAGAGTTGCTCGGTGACAGAGCCAAAGACTGCGAAATCCCCGTCAGCATTGAAAAGACTGGACTGGAGGACCGGGGACAATATGCGCTGTCCTACGTTCTTTTCAGGTGTGTGTGTACTGTTGAGTTTTACCTCTAGGCATTCATGGTGGGAATATTCTTTGTCAGTAAAGTGTCATTTAAACGATGTCGTTTTGCAGGCGTTTTTCTCCAGAGTTCTTCCAAGGCTGCAGTGTAGAGGAGACGCACCTCCACTCCCTGCAGCTCTACCCACTGTTCACCAGTGAGTGCGATAAATGAGACACAGGCAGATGCATCATTAGCTGTTTTTGTTGCATGAAGCAGCCAATGCAGATTTCTGGGCAGAAATGAATAAAATGATCTGTACTGAAATCCATTTTTGTAATTAACAGATAGTAATTACTTGATGAGATGGGGATTTCTGTGCAGTACCCGAAAACTCAAAAAACGGAATAGTAACAAATGCGTGTTGTAAAATGTGTTGATGAGAGCATGTTTGTTGAATTTCTTTTTTACCGTATCTCTCTCTCCCTCCAGGTAATCAGTCAGAGTCAGTGGATGAACCAGCGTGTGTGTTCTGCTTCTTTTCTCTCCCCACCGCCGGCTACCTGTACAGTCTGAGGGGCGGAGTCGAGCTGCTCTCAGCCTATCAGTATCCAGAGAAGGTCCTGGAGGCAGTGCTAACAGACCATCTGTTGCATGTCATAACAAAGTAAGTCTGCTGTCCTGAAGGGTTTCAGATATCAGTTCATCTTTAATGAAAGCAAGGAAATTGCACTGGGAGTTGTCCTCAGGAAACATTTGACTTTTAAACTGATTTGTGATACTACAGAATACACAGTATCTTCATTCCTAAGACTGTAGTCAACCAAAGAAAATCTTGATCGGCTGAAATGATACCTACTCCTCAACCAATAGATTGGTCACAGGGGATAAAGAAATTCTGGACATTATGTTTAGATGAACTAGATGTTCCACAGTGCACAGAGTCCTGAGCCCTGCTACTGTTATTCGCTGAAATTATTAATTATAAACATTAAACGCTACTATATTCATCATATTAAATCATTTGGAGCAGACCAGTGTGCACCTGCCCATATTCATATGATTTCTGAACATAGAACTATATCAACTGTGGATGCCAACACAGGCACTGTTGAAGAATGTAACGCAGACAAGTTAGTTAGCCGTATTTAGGTCATGTGCCAGGTTGAAAGTTGAGCTGTGATACACAAACTACTATTTGCAAAGTTTACACCAGACTTTTTGACCATCCGTTTGAATGAAATGCAGCCACACCGATGACTTGTTTCACATGGTGTCAGAAAGTTTGGAGATGCGGTCAAGTAAACGTCTAGTAATGTTAAATCAGTTAGATTTAGCAGTCTCCATAAGGTTGGGCCATTTCAAAGTTGCGAAAATGCAGACTGTTCCCCCCACTGCCAAAAATCATGAATTTATTCTGGAAATTTGTTAATATAGAACCTTGCTTTGCGAAAGTCACACCAGTGATTGTCTGACTGATGAGAATTTAGTCAGATGAAATTAAATCAAATAACCAATTCATCAAACAACAGTATCCCTTTAGCTTTAACAACATCCTGACCTCTAAATCAATATGAAGTGTTTGATTTAAAGTTTTAAAATATTATCTTTTTCAACAACCTTGTGAAACCACACAGGCATGTTCCAGCAAATCCAGAAAAGGTAGATGTAAAGACTCATGTCCACAATTTTACAATTATAATTAAATATTAAGGCGAGCCATTATTCATGTGTGTTTTTATGCTTTTGTGTTGTTCACTCTCCTTACTACCATATTGTGGAAAGTTGTGAGTGGATATGAGTGTGCATGTTGCTGTCTGTGTGTCTTTTAGGAATGCATTGCAGTGTTTCACAGTACGTTGTTCAGCTGTAGCAGCCAGGATTGAAGACCCCTACATCGATACCACCATGAAGGTATGAGCCTGAGTCTTCACTACAGATTCCTTATCTTAGAAGCTTTTGCTTTGCAGCCTCTTGTGGCGATTTTTTTGGTACAGCACACTTACTGTTCAGCGTCAAAGTTTCCACAGCTCACATTTCTTTTGGTCCTCTGACCCCTAGTGGCCAGAAAATGCTTTACTGCTGCTTAACATTTAGTGTACTGATTTCTGTTGTAACCTTGTAATCACATACAGCATTGTGTCTGTTTGTAAGCTGACATTCACACAGTTCAGTCTTACAGCTTTATGTGTGTTTGAAAGGCTTGTCCACCCAGCAACCTGGAGGTGTGCGCGCTCAGGATGCAGTTGTTTATCGGTCTGCGGTCAGTGTGTGTCTATGGCCGCCATGTTATCCTGCTGTCCACAGCAGACACAGAGACACCGGAGGAGACGGAGCGCGCTACGCAGCGCAGAGGCCTGTAAGTCACACACATTTAGTAATTTAGTTAAACACGCACCCACACACAGCTATGATACTGTATAGATCATACACATCTCAGTTCTAAAGGCTTCATCAGGTAAGACACCAGGTACCGCAGTACTCTGGGGAGGGATTTCTCAGCTCTGGTGATGTGTGTGCGCAGACATATACACGTTTATGAACCTGCTTACTGTGTGTGTGTTGTTATTTTAGCGATTTAAAAGAACACACCATGCTGACTGGTATTTTCCTTGCGGTGGGAATCGATCCCGCAACCACTCCAGCTCTGGAGAGCCTTCTGTCACGGCCCTTACTGTAAGACAAACCCAGCCACCCTCCCCAGTCTTTGTTGTCACTTTCAGGTCAAGCTGCAACGCCAAGACCGTCCAAATACTCACATCAGCAGACGACTATTAACCAAATCCGGTTATCAGCCCTTATTTTAAAGGGAAACATTGAAACTTCAAATTTAATTTCACATAACAAAAGTATTTTGTCTTTGTGTCCACTAAAGCAGATTGTTTGTGGTTTTTGCATTTTTCAATAAAGCCAATATTGCTTGATGCAAGCTAACAGTGGTAATAGGCACTGTTCATACTAATACACTGTAATATCAGCGTGGAAAGGCTTCCCTCATTACAAATCCATTGTCCAAAGAGTAGTAGACATAAATTCAACATGTCATGGTATCTTTTTTCCTTCCCTTAAGACCCTCAGTGTAACTCTACCTATTGGAACATTCACCGATCCAAACCACTGACAGGTGAAGTGAATAACATTGATCGTCTAGTTACAGTGCAATGTTCTGCTGGGGTACGTTGGGTCCTGGCATTCATGTGGATGTTACGTTACTACACACCTAAGCATTTTTACTCACCAACCACTTCAAACTACAATCATGACTTTTGATGTTGCTACAGAATACGAAGATCGTCAAACCATATAACAGCTATGTGTAAATATTAGAAATCTGCAACCCACGAGAAGCAGTATTTGCTTTTTGATTACATTTGATAGCATTCAAATCTGTTTCCACCAATTGTTATTTTTAAAAATTAAATCAAACAAACCACCCGTAATCATGAGATTGCATTTTTTAATTTTGATTAAATGTTTTATTTTTTAATCAAATTGCCCTTGTCTATGGCTGAACAATTTAACAATTTCAAATCAAAACAGCAATTTGAAGCTGTCCAATTAGCAAATCACAAAGGCTACACTTTAGAATATCCGTAATGCACATGATTGAAGTCATGCTCATCTGCGCTCCATATTTCAACATGCAGAAACCCTAAAACAACCAGTGGTTTCTGTTGTGCTGAACTGCTGATCTGGATATGCAAACACTTCTTTATTTAAATTGCTTTACGTCATGGGATCCTGAAGAAACGCTCTTTCATCTCGCCTGTACCACTGTGTATGGACAGCAAAATGACAATAAACTTGATTTGATTTGATGAAGTTAATTGATTACCTAATTTTCCATGTGACTTTGCAGCTCGGTCTAAAAGAAACAACACTCTCTGTTTTAGTTCCTAAACCTAGCCACCCATAACCTGCCTAACCACCCTCGGTGTGTGTACCTTCTTTTTTTTTTTTTTACAAACTAATCATGTTTGGATCTGGTTTGGATTTTACTCAGCTGAGTTATAATCCAACTATTTGACTTGATCTTGGTTTCTTGTAACACGTGCACACACAAACATACACACACATATATTTGGATAGATTTTTTAAAAATGTTCTAAAAAAATGAAAGTCCATTTTTAATAAGGAAATGTTGCATACACCTTAAAAACCTATAGAAGCACCTTCTTCAGATATAGCTATCATGGAAGAGCTTGCAGATATTTCAGCGGAGGACATCCCCTCACCCCGTAGTCTGTGGCCAAATATAATAAACAAATGCAGTAGCCTTTGTACAAGGACCATCACATAAGCAACAGAAGCCCCGGGTTACCTGTTAACCTGTTCACTAACACTTCACTAACTGTTTGTTTGGTCATGTGAAATGCAACTAAATGTAGTACTACATTTTAGTCTTACGGAGTTGATATCTTACACGGTGTAGTATCCCAAAGGCTGTTGTTTCCTGACAGTATTACTGTGATGCAGACACTGTGGTACCCATGATCACAGTGTACAGCCTCCTCTCCAGTTGAGCAGTTTCTAAAGCATGTGCAGTGTCATGCAGGTGGAATCACTGTTTGTTGTTGTTCAGTTTATTAAGTGTATGTCATCTGTTACTGGCAGGTAATGACTACAACATAAATGTGCAGCCATGGATTGAACTAATTCCTCCATTAGATTTTTTCTTTTTGTTACCTTTCTTTGTAACTTTTGACCTCAGGAGCAGGAAGTGGACAATCTCTGCTCCCAAAGAAACCAGTACAGCAGGACACGGATGGAACGTCTATGTTGTCGACACCGTCTCCCCCCTCATGCTCTACCAGGAGATGGTAACACTGACACACTGTCTTCAATAACTGTTGTACAAAAAACTTACTTGTTGTTTCTATTTTGTATTTGTTGCAATTATTTGCACAATTATCATTGATGAACATGATATAATAAACAAAGCAAATTCATAAAATACCTAAAGGAAGACAAGATATTCAGTTCTGACTAAGTGTGGGAGTGAAGCTGTATAGTTGCATGTGTTTACCTGTGTACGACTTGTGTGTCTGTGTGTGTCAGGTTGAATACAGTCAGCGCTATGCAGAGACCAATCCACAGGCCCAAAGTCTTCAGCACCTCCTAAGTGAAGCTCACCTCCTCCTCCGGGCCTCCTTACTCCACAAGACAGAACAGCAACAGAACCGCAACCCTGCAGCATCTGTGCAGACAGACACGCAAGAACTGGAGGAGGCAGTCAGGCAGAACTGCGCCCAGCTAGGAGACTGTTTCAGCAGGTAACACACAAACACAACTATGGGCATGCTGCATGGCTTTTGTCCTTTAAAACACCCGTAGAAACCTTTATCCTATCAAAATAATGCACACATACCCCTTTATATTAACTCACTTAGGTCAGAAAGCGATGCCTTAATTGTAGCCTAATTATCCATCCATCCATTATCTATAAACCGCTTAATCCTCACTAGGGTCATGGGGGGGCTGGAGTCTATCCCAGCTGACTCAGGGCAAAGGCAGGGGACACCCTGGACAGGTCGCCAGTCTATCACAGGGCTACACTTAGAGACAGACAACCAAGCACACTCACATTCACACCTACAGACAATTTAGAATCACCAATTAACCTCAACATGTTTTTGGACTGTGGGAGGAAGATCCCAGGCCAGGACAGGAATCCAGGACCTTCTAGCTAACCCCCTGACCACCATGCCAAGTCGCTTAAACATACCATAAATTAAGGTGTTTTATCCTTTAATCCTTAAATATGCAATATGCAAGATTTTTACCATTCATTTAGCATTAGTATAGCAGAAAACAACTGTCTGCTATAGATCAGATGTGGTGGAGTAATGGCATTATGAGCAGAGAATGACGTCTCACTTCCACTGTGAACAGATCATAGGCTGTATAAGAAAGAGGGAACAAGAAAGTCTTCTTATATAGTCTGTGGATCAGATTTTCTGTTGTGGTAGCAGATCTGGCCATGCATGCCTGTTAGGGCATGTGACTCTATTGCATGTTTACATTTGCGTTCCTTCATTTTGTATGTTTTGGCAATTTTCTGTCTTTTCTCCTCTATTTAGAACTGCAAACTAGTAGTTGTTTCAGCACTGTTTTTGTTCTTTTCTGTTCTGTAAGGGGCACTCAGAAGGCCTGCCACCTGAGTTTGCCATATTACAGGATGTCTGGTCTGTCCGTCACAGAGGTCATCTCCAGGAACCGACCGTTTCCAGGCAGCCCTCACTCCTACGGTCCAGGCTTCCTGTTTTACCTGAAACATTATCTGTTGGAAGAAACAGAGCCACACCTCAGTCAGGTACATACAAAACATTCAATTAAAAGAACAGAATTAAAAGCTTAGATTGATGCTTGTGTAGTGCAAAGTCACTGAGGAGCCTTAAATTCACCCTGAATATGGTTGAATTTCTGTTTCACAGAACAGTTGCCTTAAGAAGCCAATGAGACGATCTACAAATTTAGCATTGAAACATGTAATTAATTAATTAAAGTACAACATATAATTTCATCTGCATTTGTTAATCATTAAACCAGTTTATCAGCTGTGTTTTATTTGAACTGCTTGCAGTACTTGTTGACTAAACATATGATAACGAACATGAAAGGAAACTCAAATGTAAGAAGAACATCCTTCTGAACATTCTGTCCCTGCAGGAAGTGGCTGATGAGGTCATTGACATTTTTAGCCAATCAGAGCCCTCACAGCTCATCAGCGTGTGTGCCAGCCCATCCATGATAAACATCAGTCCTGCCCGAACCCTGCAAATTTTACAACGCCTGGAGGACACAACTGGCGTGTCAGTTCCACTGACAATCACCATGGCAACCTTGATGCTGCGTTTGGGCGACCTGCCGCAGTACATCCAGCTGATGGAGAGACACGCTGAGGTGAGGATGGGGTTGGTGTTTGATTTGGGAAGCGATCCACTACTGGTCTTGTACATTCCTCCAGCAGGGGAGGCACTACAGGTGAAAGTATTCCAGTGAAAGTCCAGTTAATTACTTACAGCAAAGCGAGTATGAGGAAAAACTTGTTTTGAGAAAATAAATTGTTTTAAAAGATGTGTATTATAAAATGTCTAGCTTTCTTTCATAACAGATATCACCATGACACTTCCCCAATTACATAACGACAATGATCTTTTGAATTTTAAGTTTTAGAAATGTCATGATAAAAAGTGAAATTGAGAGATTATCTGATTAAATATGTACCAATTTCCAAAAATGTCCCACTGACAAAGTATAGTTAAAAAAACAACACTGAAATGTGTGTTTTGGGTATTTTCTTTCTATCACTCTGAATGAAGACATAAAATGGAAACACAGGATGGGATGGCACAGATGCATGTAGAAATTTCCTTTTTTTGTTTTAAATTCAAAGTGAAGTACTTCAACAGAGACATGTTTCATAGTGAAATATAACTTTAATTTTAACCAATTTTGCATTCAATTTTTTTGTGGTATCATAGCTAATTCTGCCTGACTATTCTATATTTATTTATTTAGTAGCTGCTTTCCAAAGTGGTGTAAAAATGTTGTGTGCTCTGATCTGTGCTGGACTGGGTTATACAGAGAAACCAGAAGTGATGATGTCTGCACAGGTTGAACTTGTTGAAATTGTGAACAAGAAGTTCAGAGAGACCAGAAGAACAAGGAGTTTGACTTGTAATGTGATGGAGGAGCTAAATCCTGGGTTTGTTCTGTGTGTGTTTAGATGCTGCTAGTGTACGGGTTCATCGAGGAGCCGAGGCTGCTGCTGCTGTATGTTGGAGGAGGAGAAGGAGGTCAGCATGCTCACGTCAGTCCCACAGCGTTGGCTCGCCAGCTGGCAAACTCCCAACCTGGACTGCTGGTGGCTGCCATAGTGGCTTTACATGAGAACAACAAAGTTCAGCTGGAACAGGCCGATCACATATTCAAGGTGGCTATATTCTGTCATAGCAATAGAATGATACCATACAAGATATATTAGTTTCAGTTTTGTCTGTTTAGATCAATGCTACATGAAAGATTCTAAAAAGAATATCCATAAATGTGTGTGTGTGTGTTTGTGTGTATGTGTTGGTAGGAGCTGGGCTGTGAAAGCTGCTTACAGGTGGATTTCTGGGAATCGATGCTCATGGCCTCTTCACAGGACGCCATCATCCAGGAGCTCCTGTTCCGGGTGGCGTCTGTCTACATTGACCGGCTGACAAACTCCGATACACACACCAACCTCCCCCACACAGCTCCAAAACGCAAGTCGCTGAAGAGTGCCGATGATCTGGTAAAGTTATTTTGTTTGTCTTTGATCTCTAGAGAAGTTGAATTTCATGACTTCATAAAAAAGCCAAAGCACTTTATAGCCCTGTTATAAAATGCAGCAGCTTTTCTGTAACTGATACTTAGTTGCTTCAGAATTTTAGTTGGAAAAAAAAATAGTCATTCAACTAAATGATGTTTTATATTTTGCATGTAATGAGGTTTAAAAGTCAGTTTATGCAGGTATCACTGTCATACACTAAGATGTTGCATGTTTGTGTGTGTTTCAGATCAACTCTTGCTCTCATTACGGTGCTCTGTACCCATGGCTCACTGTTCTCAGTCCAGCTCACACTACCAGCTCACAGCACCAGGAGGCGCTGCACAAGCTGCAGGTATTTCTTCAAGTCTGTTTTTATGTGACACAGAATAGGTAGCCACTGTAAGTGTCTACGGATAAATGGCAGAAGAGACCAGCAGTCTTAAAGGTGTAATAAGATGTAGAAGGGGTTCAGTGTAAAGCATGAAATGATTGGATTTTGATGGCAAGACACGGCAGGTCCCAGTGTAAGAGAGTACTGCCAGACCAGAAAAAGAAACAAGGATAAGTATCACAATACAAACTGAAAATTCTATTGTCATAACATGTTTTTCATGTTATAACGAGATATTCTTCAGTTTTCCTGGTGTAGCAAGAAACGTTCCTTGATGCACCGTTATAACAAGAAACTCAAGTTTCGATGAGGACATATGAGGTGTGTCAGAAAAGTTCCAGGACTGGTGTCACAAAAGATAAATTTCAAATCCAAATTACACACTACAAATTTTCCCCTTCGAAACAATCCCCCTGGAGTCTAACACACTTCCCCAGCCTTCTCTGCCACGCCGCCATACACTCAGGAAGGACTCTTCTGGGATCTTCCGCAGTTGAGACTTCAAAATGGGTCCCCTTGATGACCCCCTTGAGCTTGAGGGAGACGGAAAAAATCCCATGGAGCCCGGTGGGGTGAGTAGGGAGGTTGCTCCAGCTCGGCGATGTTCTTCTCAGCCAGGAACTGTTGGATACTCAGGGCATTGTGAGCAGGCGTGTTGTCATGGAGAAGCAGCCACCACGTCCTGCCACAACTCTGCCTCTTCTCGCGCACTGAACAAAGCAAATGCTGCAGGTCTCTCTGTAGACGTGCTGGTTGATCGTCTGAAGGGGGAAACTCGTAGTTTGGGTTTGAAATATATCTTTTGTGACACCAGTCCTGGCTCCTTCACACAATTTGATCAAGTCGTACGTCATACTTGGGTTGAGATGAGATTCTGCAGTTATTAGACACATTAGATGATATTGTTATAAGTACTTGAAAACAAAGACTGATTCTAAACTGCATGGGGCAGTGCAGAAGGAAGAATGAGTTCAACGCTCTGAAGGTAGCATCGTTTCTCACTGATCAGCTGCAGGGACAGTGAAGGCTCCACGGTTACCTGAACTATCACAGTATCATCCATGGTGGTCAGTAACAGCAGAAGCTCACCATGTTTCAACCCAAACGTAAAGTAGAACTTGATCAGATCATGTGGGTGATCAAATTTCTTCAATTTATGAGATCTTAACTGTATGATAACATTGGTTTGTTGCTACAATGTGAAACCTGTCACAAGATAAATAGTATACTGTTGTAGCAAGAAAAAGTTTTTGTTAAAACGTGATACATTTGTCTGTTGTAACATGACGAACATCTTGATATAACAATACATTTCTTATATTCAACATAATGCTGATCTGTTTTTTTCCCAGCAATGTGCTGCCTTACACATGCACTTCTATGGAACTTGAACACATATACAAAACTTAAGATACAATACTGCTACACTAAGCTATGTGAAAATCTATGTAAAGCTGCAAAAACACAACAAATAGACATTCATTCTTTCATCATGTATATATTAAAAAAAATACATTTGTGTGGTATTTAACTGATTTCTGGTTTGAGCTGTTTTCTGCTGCCGTGCTACAAGAATGAATGAACTTTTTGTCCCCTTCAGGGAAGCCATGTTTTTTTTCCTCTAATATAACCACTGTGACCAAAAGGGCCAATAACAACATAGTAGTAATTGTTAAGCAGTGTAGCAGCACGGTACAGAAGTCATGTCGTGTCTGTATTTTTTCTCAGATTTAAGGACATGACGTCTACTTTAAGTCTTCCTATGTTAAGTTTAATATTGTGTGCTTATCAAATGTGTCTCTTCATATTTTTCTAAAATTATCAAGGCAATAAAAATTAGAGAAAAAAAAACATTGACTCAGTAGACCAATCAAACAGGTTTTTCATTTTAGAATTTAAACCTGGCAGAGTAAACACTTCATCACTGCCAGCAGTCAGAAAACTCATGGACATATAGTAGTTTTTAAATACCTTTAACATGAATACATGAATAGCTTTTGCCTAAACAGTAGCACAAATAAAGACTCAGTAACATGGGAAACATCAATCTAAAGTTTCCAAACTAGTTAGCCATGCTGAGCATTGTGTAGGCTTGTGTTTGTTGCTTACCCTTCTGGCACTGTAAAAGAAAGATTGTGCTTGTTGTTCTTTAAAACGTCTAAATCCCTTGAGCTACATTTCACCTGATGGTTCCTGTATCTCTGTGTGCAGTCTCTGCTGTGTGGCCCGTCCTTGTCCGTCGGCTCTGTGGTGCCTCTGTTGGAGCGACTGTCAGAGGAAACCTTATGGGGCTTCAGTCTGCACCTCCTCTGTGCCACTAGAAGGGGGCAGTATGACAGCAGCATCGAGAAGCTGCTGGATAGATGTCCTCAGGCCATCATAGCCTTCGCAAATCACCAGTTACAGGACAAAAACATGGTGCCTACTCGCATAAACTGTGAAATCGTGGCTGTATTTTTAGTGTTTTCCCCCCCCCCCATCTGAATGACATGTTGGTTGTCTTCAGGTACTATGGTGGCAGAAGCTGCTCCCAGAGCTTTGTAACCGGACAAGAGCTGCTGCAGACAACAGCATCCTGTTGGCTGCTCTCAAAGGTAGAGACTTTTCCCAGAGAATTTTCTCCTGCTGTTTGTTGTAGTTTAGTCAAGTGACATCTGATATCTGTGTGAGTCTTTGTTGCCTTGGCATTATCCAGACTGACAATCTGGCTTCCTTGAACTGCTGACAAGATTGTCAAACAGGTTCAACAACAGTTTCAGCCTACTGAGAAATACATCAGAGCCTCAGTTAGCATTTATAGCGCCAAAGTCATGACATCTGCAGTTTAACAACCTGGAGGGGTTAATGGATTACACATTAAGGAAACTAATTCTAGATAAAGACATACCTTTTTTCCACCTGGATTGTAATTCTGTCAGTTCAGAACCCTTTGAGACAACATTTAGTCTTCATGGGTGTACATTTTATTACAGAAAATATAATTGATCAGTTACAAACATAGAATAGCAAAAATCCAAGTAGTGACAAACTTGTGTCAGTAGTTAAGATGCACACCATACAGCAGCGACTTTCCCTGCTTCAGTTGTCTCCCTGCATTTCCTGTCAATATTTCTAATATTTAAAAAGACACAGAGCAGCATTAAGCATTACATAAGTCATGGATAAAGTAAAATACTAGCAACCACTAACTTTAAAGACGCTTTATTGGGCTTTTTGGGTTGCTCAATATCTTTTTGTGGGTTATGTAGCTCTTTTGTGCATATAAAAGGTTTGTAAACTTACAAAGCCCAAATTCTATACCATATGGAGTTATCCTCTCCCACAGAAAACACTGCTCCTAACCTGCCTTAAATGGCTCATTTGCAGTCCAAGCTTTTCTACTATTACTAATCTATGTCACCATGTGCATAACTCCTGTCTAGCTGCTAGTTTTACAAAACACACCCTCAAACAAAGATCAGCAGCTGACTTGCAGCTCCAGTTATTTCCTGACTAGAGCCACTTATGCTATGGCTACACCGCCCCTGTATTTATAGATTTGGGGTTACACACGTACACGGTGTGGCTTCGCTGTGTTGCACCGGTTGAACAATCAGAAAGGCCAGTCTTTCCAGTAGGGAAGCCCACAAAGAGACTGGAGCTAAAGCAGAACATCTCAGTTGCAGCAGTACACAGTATAATGTGTGTTTTTTGAACATTGAACATGTAATGTGCATAATATGGACTCTTTAATCTTAGTACACAGTTGAAGAGATAGTTTCAGAGATAGTAAAATTCCAACATAGTGCACTAAATAACACTTATGTCTTAACCCTGTAAACCTAGGGCATGAAATAATTGCCAGAAAAGTCTTCCATCCATCCATTTTCTATACATTGCTTAATCCTCACTAGGGTCGCG
>NW_007578084.1:323617-342771 GCF_000690725.1 Stegastes partitus | reverse complement strand
TTTGCTACATTCGGCCTTTTTGATGCATGAATTGCTGATCTATGGTGGATTATCTATGCAATGCATGTGTCTGATTGTATACATCAGGTGTTTCATGAAAACAAAAACAAAAAATCACACTGATGATGTAGAGATCTCAAAAACTCATGTATCAAATATGACACACTTGGCATTACAGGATTAAGTGATGATAGAGTTGCAACAATATAAAAAAACACTTAATAGTTAATTAGGTTGGATTTGTTTCAGCATATGGCCTCAGTGTATCTAAACTGGTTCTGGCTGTGAATGAAGTGTGTCTTTACTGATGACAAGCTTCCATTACACTTCACTAAATGACTGTTTTTAACGGATGCATCGTTACTAATCAGGTTTAAAGTAGAAACTAGATACACATTTGTGGGCCTGCGTTTGTTGTGACCGGTTTTCATGCCAACAGAGACGCTGGTCGTTGTTGCCATGGAGATGAGCCCCGCAGAGTTCTTGGAGCTGATACCTGATGACGGCACGGCGTCGTACTTCCTGCCTCACCTGCTGACATGTAGCCAGAGACACCTGATGACCTGAGAGACACACACGCGCAAACGCAGAAAGTGATCAATAAGGACTGAAGCATTTTGACCTGCTGCAATGGAGCAGCTGGACATTTAGTGTTTTAATTAAAATACCCTCAATAGATGTGGATGATTCAGGCTGCAGTCTGTGAAGTCTTTGGTTGACCCCCGACAGTCATGTATTTTAGGTATTATGCAATTAAATTAAACAACCTAATTACACTTTTGGAACAAGATTTAAACTATTTGCTGTTGTCCAGGCTCCTGAGAAGCTTTAATGGCTCATACCTGCTGATGCTGGCTCATTTTATATCGAGCTGTTTTGAGAATGATTCACTTCTTACCCCTAAAGTATAGAGCTTTACATTGAGACTACTGAGTGAGCTTTGAGGCCCTTTGAGCTGCAAGCATTTTCCTCCATTTAGTTTTTAAATACTTGCACACAAAGATCTGAGAGGAATTTCACTGCTGTTACATCAGAAAAGAGCTGATTAAATCTACACTAAGTATCTCAACAGATACCAGTCAGCATTTTTTCTTTCCGCTTTATTTTTACTGTTAAAGTGAAACTTCTTCTTCTTCTTTTTTTTTAATCTCTGATGTTTTTTAGTAACAATGTTCTCATTTGAGCAAAAAGTGTTTAGAATTTTGTCCAACTATTTAGAAGTGATGTTTCATTCAATCTGCAAACAGCCAAAAACTATTGTTGTGTTGGAGCTACTGAGTGCCTACTCACAGTTTTTAATTAAAGCGTTCCTCCTAACTATCTAAAAACCTGTCATTCATTCATTCACCTTTGACGTCTTGTCTGGCCCATGGGAAACTTGTGTAAGTTAGTAAAGAGCAGAGATCACTTTTGTTGTGTCTGCAGTCGCTGATAATGCAATCAGAAGACAGTCGCCTCTGTTGTTGCCTCAGTTGATTGCCACACTGATTAAGGATTGTTCTGTGTGGTTTTGATGAGTTGCTGTAGTTTCACGACAGGAATGAGATGTGACTTTAAACAAACACTGTTCTGTTTTGACTTTGTCCCGCCCCAAAAAACGTGATTAAAAGATCACTGTGAGGTAGCATGTGGGCTCCTGCTTCAGTCTGCAAACTGGAGTAACCTGACAATTATGTCTTAACTTCTATTTTGAGCAGTTAAGAAGTGCATTTTTTTGTATTGGACTTGCAAAGGACAATAAAGTAGATCATTTTAATATTAATTACTTTTTAAAAATGCATATATAATCTTCTCCCCTCATCCCAACCTGTGGTTCGGCTGGAGGTTTCTGCCTGTTCACAGGGTGGTTTTTGGAGTTTTTCCTCAGTTGACTTATGTCATGAATTGGTGCTGTATAAATAAAACTGAATTAAAAACGTTTCAAAAACAACTTACAGTGCTTCGTAAAAGATACAACAAAACATACAATATTGAATAAAATTACAAATAACGAAGACTGAATAAGACTTTAAAGCACAAGAACAAAATAAATCCCAAATTTTCTACATTACAATTCTAAATTAATATATTATGAAGACTTGCGAAGCCTAAAACTTGAAATTTCTTTGTGTTTTATATTTTGCATTTAGTAACTAACGGTGAAAAATGTTCAGATAGCTATAATCAAGTAAGATAAGATATGCCTTTATTTATCTCAGTGGAGAAATTCACATTGTTGTCAGCAGCAGCACACACAGAGAAATAGTGCAAACACAAGTATGAAAATACACATATAAAAAAGAAGAGTGCAAGCATAAAACATATAAATATGAAAAGATATATATGTATATATATAAAAGATGCAGAAAATAAATAAACAGTGCAAATGCAAATACATACATATATACATGAGTTGTGCAAATACCAGTGTAATTTAAATAGATTATTTCTCAATATAAATGGTTTGTTTATTGTACAGAAAAGAAAGGGGGATATTGCACAGTGTTGGTCTACTGGGAGCATAGCTGATTGTGGAGTCTTACAGCAGAGGGTAGAAAGGACCTGCTTTACCCCTCTTTGGAACAGCATGGATGAAGAAGCCTGGCACTGATGGAGCTTTCCAGGACTTTAACAGTCCCATGTAGGGGGTGCGAGGTATTGTCCATGATTGATGACAACTTTGTCAACAAAGTGACTCGATCATCAGGTTCAAGATAGAAAGATTTGTGAAGAGAGGTTGAATAAAAAGAGCATGATTAATGGCAGCAATTGTGCACTTGTAATGATAACTGACTTTGTGTAAAGTCTACTGAATTACGCCTGCCATCTGATAAAAAGACTCTTCTAAAGGAATGTGACCAACAGAAAATAAATAAGTACTCAGGCCACATTTAAAGATACCAGTGAGCCAGCTAGAGCTTTTTACCAGCCCTCTCAACCAATGACAGCTTTCAAGTTGTCCACAGAGCCAATCTCAGCCTGAGAGCACGACTGACCAACCAGATCTTTAGACTCTGATAGAGCTCAGCTTGAGCTAATGAGAGCTCAGCTGTTCAGATGTTTGGAGGTCCTCCTCAGGAAAGTGTGGCCTTGAAACTAGAAAAGAAAACCTACTAGGCACTAAAACTGTAAAAGCAAAAAAGCAGAGGAAAGTTAGACTAAACGAAGAAAGGCCGGATGAGATTGTTCTGACGAGAGAAGCAGAACAACAAAGTGGAGTCAGCGAGGGGAATTACAGGAGAGACAGTTTTTCAGTTGTATCCGAAAGGATGAAGTTTGGCGAGAAGAAAGCAGCATTAATGATCATCACCGAAAGCATTGAGATGGAGCTTTTTTCTTCAGAACAGGGCTGTGAGGTGATAACAACGCAGGAGAAGGAGGAAGAACACAGCTTTCACCAAGTGAGTCTTCTGTAACACTGCGTTAAGGCATGCAACCTGAGCATGGATTTAAAGAAAATGAAAACTCTGTTTTTTTCTCAAACATCTTGTTTAGTTGTTGACTGGAAGCACTGCTGCAAATATCAGGTCGTGTTTAAGAAAAAGACTCACCCTGATGTATGTATGTGTGCAAACGTGACCTGGGTTATTGACTAGATACAGCTGATTCCATCACAAAGCAACTCTTTGACAGTGATCGGATTTCAAATTTAGATCCAACAGCTTTTAACTCACACCAGAGCTGTTAATCTGATTCAAGGATCAAACCCAAAACAAACCTAAAAAATCTTGACAATGACAATTTGATGAGAAAAATGGCTATTATTTTTTAGGACATTTTTTTCTGTGTTTTGAACGCCACTGAATTCTGCACATTTCAGTATGTTGGGCAGGCAGCAAATAAGTCCAAACCCCAGAGAATACAATCAGTGGACCTCGACCTGATAGTGGCAAGACAGTTAAGAAGACAATACAGGAGCAGAATAAACACAAGTCCACTACACCAAGTTACGTTTTTTTTGTTTGTTTGTTTTGTGTTGTAAGGTTGTTGCTTTTTTCAATGAAAAAAATAATTTCTTTGAGAATTACATCCATTTTAGTTTAAAAGGATTATAATCCAAAAATGGTGGGAGCCACTGCTCATAGCTGCAAATAGGAAAATGCTTTTGTGTAATTTGGGTGAACTGACCCTTAAAGCAATACTGACTATTCATCACAACTGTGTATAAAGCAGGTTTTAGAAAACAAACAACAGGTATTCATGTCCTATTTTTAAAAACAAAACAAAACAAAACAAAAAAAAGTGCACTGTAATTGAAACTTTAAAGTTTTGCACTGTTTCTTATTATCAAAACTGTGACTGGTTTGCTCTCTACACTCCTTTAGCAGCAGTGCATGCCCGTTTTTTAATTATTTGTGCTCAACAAACCACTACCTCTTCCTTCTCTTGAACACAGAGATACCTGGAGCATCCTCTAGTCCCAGACTGTGAAGAGGATCCAGAACCACAGGTCCAAACCCAACCCAGGGAACAGGCTAAACCCAAAGCAAGGCCACCTGTCAAGGAAGAGGGCACTCAGCACCGCCCCCCTGTCGTCATCATCACACAGCCGACAGAGATAGAGATGGAGGTTAGTTTAAAGAATGAATGCGAAGGCTGGTTAGTGAACAATAAATACATAAACCACAATGCAAAGGCATCCATCCATCCATCCATCCATCCATCCCTCCGTCCGTCCATCCATTATCTATACACCGCTTAATCCTCACAAGGCTAAAAGAGCATCCGTTCCCGTTTTTAACATGCTGTTGTTATTATTCTTTTATTCCCCAAATAAAAGTCTCCCTTGACTCCACACACTGTCAAGTAAAGACAGAGATGGTTTAAACCTGTCAGAACTTCTGCTCAGCCGCTCACCTCTGTGTTTGGTTTGCATGTGATATCAATACTTTTCAAGACAATTCATGCCCAAGTGTGTTGTCCTGTTTAATGTTTTTCAGTGTAATTAACTGACATGTGTTTCTCCTCCCTGCAGGTGTTTCCTCCCAACAAGGTGTCAAATGATGCCTCCATCATGACTCTGGTACGTCGTCTCAGACTCCACTTTCTGACACATGAATCACAATGAATTTCGCTGTCTGGACACTAGTTGCATGCAAGCACAGCGCCTAAAATGTGTACATATTTTCTGGTTGAATGATGACTGCTGTGTCCTCTTTGCATCTCAAAAATATATAAAACCATTTTTGTTTAAGGTGTGGCCAGGCACCCATTCTTAACACATCAGTCAATCAGTAATAATCGGATCTGTTTTCTGTGTTTTACATTTGCTCTGCTCCATCAGTTGTTTTTAGGAAAATGCTTCAGTGCTGCTCCAAATCAGCACACAGAGTCATCTCTCAAGTCAAAGCAATGTTTTACTTGCAGCAAGGAATCACATGCACAGTACAGAGTCTGAACAAGTGACTACAGGGTCAAGAAACGCTGTTACATTTACACAGGCATACAAAAGATTTCTCCTCTGCTCACATCTGCTGAGCACGCTCTTCATGCACCCAGGCATGCCATGTGGGCTTGGTTCCTTTTTTTTGCAAGTTCTGTGCACACTATCTTTCACAGCCTTCTGTACTTCATCGATGGACAAAGAGCACTGAATCATCACATATAACACTACATTTCTACTACAACACCCCCTCCTCTTTATGATTTATATGTTCTTTGCTATCCAGGTGCCTTCACATGTGGACACAAAACCCCCAATGGCAGGTATAGTCATTTGGGGAAACCATCCACATTGTCCTGCTGCCTCAGCGACGTCTCTGCACAGAGCATGGCGGCATCTCAGGAGGTGACATGAAAATATAAACAGAGATATATACAGTTAGGGAGTGTCAAAGAGAAAAACACAAGAGAGTATATGTGGTTATACATGATCATTGTTCAAGATAAAAACCACTCCTGAATGTGCATAAGATTCACTTCACATTCTATTTACACTTGGTCTTTTTCATCGGATGAGTCGACAGTAGGGTCAGTGTCCTCCTGGAGCAGAACATACTGTGTTACTGTGGAGTGAATAGCTCTAGATATTGTGACTCTGAGACACGGTATGACACATGTAGTGAACAGACTACAGAGGATCAGTGTATAGCATATTTCATTACAACATGGAACCACGGTCCAGATTTAAGCCAACTCCACAGATCCCAACCAGACTCATCTGGAAAATCTCTTTTTGTCACTTGTGGGAAACATGCATTGTTGGTGCCTGGGCTTGTTCTACTGTCCCCCGGATTGGATTTGGAACTTCAATCATTGGGCATTGTAGCATTTCAGGTTGTTGTGGTTGATCTTGAGTCCAAAACACTTCTTGTCCTGGAGCAAATAGATTGGTAATTTTGTCTATCTTTGATCTTGTGTGGCCTGATATTGGCGAGCTAAATGGACCAACTTTATTCATTATTTTTGTAAATATTGATGGACTGCTTGCCTGATATGACAATTCATGGTAAATGTGAGGGACAAGTGGAGCAATGGGGTGAGATTGTGTCTGCACTTTGTTTATTCCTCCCATGGTTTCCTCCTGTTGTTCGTTTTGTGTGCAGGTGAGCGTGGGCGTCCCCTCGCCTGGCTGACAGCATTTATATCTTCCTTGTTCCTTGTCCTCTAACGACATTTGGTCTCTGTCTCTTTTTTCTTCTCTTTTTTCTCTACCTTCTTTTTCTATTTTACATACTCATTTTTTTTTGCATTTTTCGTCATCTGGCTTACCTTTAAAATTGTCTTTCTGTCCTCGTGTTTTATTGATTTTGGATCAATCTGTTGCATGCATTTGGCATCTCCTGTGAGTTTACTCTCAGAAGATCACATATTTATTGTTGTTTTTTCTTATTTTATTGTCTTGTTGTTTTATTTGTCTCATCCTCAACACTTCTTTGAACAGTACTGTTATGACAGATTTATAGAGCCTTTATTTTAAACAAACAAACAAAAAAATATTCTTTTAAAATGCAAAATGTTAAAAAAAAAAAATACAAACAAAAGTCTCTAAATCTGGTTACAAAACTCAAAGTTTGTAATTATGTAAAACAGAAAAGATACAAACACTTCAAAGAAGCTGGAACTTTCACATTTTTGTATTTTTTTAATTTTATGTGATAAACTACTTAATGTAATTAATTAGGCATTTAAATAGTTTTTGATCCACACTCTGCTCATTGACTAAATAATGAATCATTTCTGTGGTAGAATGCAGAAATCAATGGATTTGCTGCTTAAACTAAAAACTTATTGGATTTTTTTTCTGCCTAAAGTTAGTATTCTTGTGCGATGTTCAAAATTGCGGCATCTCAGTCGACCAGTATATGTGACATACTATTCTTTCCTCCAGCTGAATCACTTTGTGTGCCGTTTTTCTGTTTCGTGGCAGCACTATGTTGCAGTAACACAGTGTGATGTTGTGCTTTTGTGTTGCAGCAGTCCCATAACAAAGCCGGTCGTCTCAAATGGAAGAGACGGATTCCGCAGGAGAAAGAACTGGTGGTTAAAGATGTGGTCTGTCTACCCAGAGGATACAACATGTCTGAGCTGGCGAGGTCTGCAGTAGAAGTAGAGTTCATGTAGCGCATGATAGTCTCTGACATCCAAGAGTACTAACTGTTTCAGGTTTTGGGTGTGAGTGTTTGAAGTCTTTTGTGTAGAGGAAACATTTTAAATGGGAATGAAATTCATTGTGCATATTGATGGTCCTCTGTAGCACCACTAGCAGTCAGAAGATTTTATTGAAGAAAACTTTGACCCATGATAAAATCAGTTTTTCCTGAAACTGACTGAGACCCTCCGGTGTACCATTGAGCCAAATGTCCCAGTCTTGCTCCATTTAGAACATCTAATGGTCAGAGTGTTATTTTTCTGAGCACATCCTCAGAGGAAGAATCCTCTCCAGTTTCAACACTCTGAGTGTCTCTCTGGTGGCCATGACCTGCGACTGAGACCAAGCTTTCTGACACTGGGCAGCACATTTCTCTCTAGAATACCTTGATAGTCTTGAGATTTCATTGTACCCTGCACAGATTCAAGACACCCTGTGCTAGATGCAGCAAAGCAGCCCCAGAACATAACAGAGCCTCCTCAATGTTTCACAGTAGGGACAGTGATCTTTTCTTGATTTGCTTCGTTTTTACGTCTGTGAACATAGAGCTGATGAGCCAAAAAGTTCCAGTTTTGTCTCATCAGTCCAGAGGACATTCTCCCAGAAGCTTTGTGGCTTGTCAACATGCAGTTTGACAAATTGCAGTCTGGCTTTTTTATGATTTGTTTTCAACAATGGTGTCCTCCTTGGCCGTCTCCCATGAAGTCCACTTTGGCTCAAACAACGACGAATGTTGCAATCTGACACTGACGTACCTTGACCTTGGAGTTCACCTTTAATGTCTTTAGAGGTTGTTCTGGGCTCTTTTGTTACCATTCGTATTATCCGTCTCTTCCATTTGTCATCAATGTTCCTCCTGTGACCACGTCCAGTGAAATTGGCTACAGTCCCATGGATCTTACATTTCTGAATAATATGTGCAACTGTAGTCACAGGAACATCAAGCTGTAAGCTTATCATAAGCTAATCTCCTGAGACAACTCTCTCTTTTGCTTCCTCTGGTCCATGTTTAGTGTGGTACACACCATGAAACACACACCAAACAGCACAGTGACTACTTGTAACCCTATAAATAGGCCGACTGACTGATTACAAGTTTGTAGACACCTGTGATGCTAATTAGAGGACACACCTTGATTGAACATGTCCCTATGGTCACATTACTTTCAGTCTTTTCTAGGGGTACCATAATTTTTGTCCAGGCCTGTTTCATGAGTTTATTTTTTAATTCTGTTAAACCACGGTTTAAAAGCAATGTCTGATTTTCATTGGTTAATTTTCATAGAATTTTTATTTATTACTTTTGTCAGATTCAAGTTATTTCTGTGACAGTTTGGGGTTTTTCTTTCATTAACCGAGGGGTACCAACTATTTTGTCCACGTGTGTATTCCTCTCTGTTCTTCCAGACCAATCATTCCACAAAGTAAAGCGCGAGCAGCCCTGGTGGCAATGGGAATGATCGCTCGCATCACCATTGACCGTAGCTGGTCAGCCAATCAGATGGCGAGTCGCTTGGTGATGCTCTTCTGGAGGCGATTTGTAAAGCAGGCAGGACAAAGGTTTTCCTTCACATATCTACAGGTGTGTGTCAGGTGCTTTTCTAACATAGGTGTGCTAAGAACCAGGTTGACTTCAACATGTCGTCACCTTAGAATGATATAGTTCTATCTGCGTTCTCGGTAGTTTTGAGATATTTACATTTAAAATTTTGACTGCTCATATAGTCAGAATGAAATGAACATTAAACTGTGTTAATACTTGAGAACTATAGGCATATTAAAGAGAGTCTAAATGTGTAATTTGATATTATTTGAAAATTTCTAAGTGGGAGTTTTGGAAGTGGGTGTTTTGCAGATAGAACTTTCTAATTCTGAAAAGGCCCATTTCATTTGGAATTATAAAGTTCTATCTGCAGAACACGTTAAAAACACTAACTTGTGCTCCAGAACTCAAATAATTTTAACAAACAACTATTTTTAACATTCAAGTGCATTTCCAAGTTTTTCTTTTTTCTTTTATTATCATTAGAAATGGCCAATTATGCTTCAGTTAAATCTTTCAGATCATCGTTAATTATGTTTGTATAAATACCCTTAGTCAGTATTGAACTCGAATAATAACTATGTATTTTTGCTCTCCAGATCTTCAGGTCTAACTTTAAATAGAAATGTGAATCAAATGAAAATTTCAAAAATAGGTCAAAGGTTAATGTAATTATTTTGCTTATTTATGATATTATGAGCACTGCCCAAAGGGCTCTACAGGTTGAAGTCCCATTTAAAAGTGTAGTTCATCACAAATATACAACAAAAACAATTAACAGTAAGATAGCAGTTGAACTTGTTATCCAACTCAGGTTTAATGTAAACAGTGAATTAAGTAGAAGAAAAAAAGGTCACAAAATGGTCAATAATACAATTTATTACAATCACAGCAGAACAATCAGATCAATAATTTAACAATAAAAAATGCAACATGCATCTTTGTTGCATTACATTCAACCTTATTATTTTCATGTTGTAGTTTTCTTTAACATTAACCATTGTTTTTTAAGAAACTAGAATTACACGTTAACGTTAAAAACATGCCGGTTAAATTGGCCCACAGTGGCGGCGTGAGATATTGCAGCGGCTCAGGACTACCCATCCATCTGATCCATGAAATTTTGTCTTCCCCTGTTTTTTGCTTTTTATTTTTAATTAGCATCTTTTCTGGAGCCTCATTTGTTTTTCCTTCATTTTCATCAGAATTTTTCTTCCTGTTTAAGAAAGGAAACATTGTTAAGTATGAGGAGTGATGGGCTACATTAAATGACAATAACTGCATAAACTAATAGATAACATAATAAATTCAATACACATCGACTTATAGTTGTAATAGTGTTATTGGGTATTTATTTCATAATCATAGACATCAAATTCAGTCAATAATTAAACACAGCTCCAGAAGTAAGATTAGCTAGGCTAGCTAACTTGGCTCAATAGGCTAATGATAGTTTTTAACTTTTAAACAATAATAATAATAAAAAAAAAAAAAACACACACACAAATAGGAAAAATATCTTACCTCTTCCTTTTGCTGCTGTCTTGAAAAATCTTGCTTAGGACTTCTTGAAATGTTAGTCTTTTTTTTAAGTTCTTTGAAACATTTTGGTGCCAGAAAGCTACCATTAACTGTCAGGTCATGGTAGCTGGCTACGTAGCTGCAAGCATTAATGTGATTGGTGGATTGTTGTATGTTCTTGATTGGCCAACACAGATAGAACTTTATAACACTCAGTTTAGAGTGGAAATGGCAGATAGAACTGTCTGTTTTTGTCAATTAAAAGCTAAAAAAATATTTACAAAAAAACAAAACACATAGCATTGTATAGATAATGTGTCCAAGAATCAGAAAATGTAAATATCTCAATTTTGCCAAAAATGTCAGATAGAACTTTATAATTCTAAGGTGACGATGTGTACATTTCACTACCAGAAATTACATTTGCATTAAAAATGTAGACTACATTTTGGATGAAGTCAACCTGGCCACCAAGTAAACTGGATCTATGAAGGTATGTGTTGCTCCAGTGTTTGCAGGGCTCCAGGGTGCTATTCGTCCCTGACACCCCAGCAGAGGACTGGACTGGGGAGCAGGTACTGAGAATCTCTGGACATGATGTTTTGTACATCCTCAGTCACCACGACTATCCACAGGTACTCTACAATGGCTCAGTTTAAACAAAAAACAAAAACCATTCATGAGTTTGTTGACAGATGCACACTGATAAGCAATTTAACAGGAACCAAAGCGATTCACAGCCCAAAAAAACAATTAGAGCAGCTCTGTATTTCTCTTTGTATTTAGTCATTTTATATGTTTGGTGTTTATCTGCTTGGTTTAATTCCTTGTATTTTAACATCTGCTTTGTGTAGCACCTTGAAACTTTATTTCAGAAAGATGTTTGGTAAATAAAGTTATTATTATTGCTTTGTAATTGCTATTGTACCACTCTTTTCAAATTATTCAACACCTTTTTGCATTTGGATCTCTTTGTTCACACTTTGAATTGATAATTTTCCATCTTTTTTGAGCCTTTCTGCATGTCTTTGGTTGCTAGTGTGAGTAACTTTATGATAATTTGATTCCTTGGTCTGTGTCGATAGAACCTGTCATCAATCCTTCCTTGTTTCAACCAGCTCTCTTTCTGCTCCGTTTGTGTATGAACCATTCAATCTCTGAAGAATGTATTGGAATACAATAGTGCTGAGGCATAATTCTGCTTGAACTTTCATCTAACTTTTGTTTGTGAGTTTTCTAACAGATAAAGATTCAGTTCCACAGGTGTATTGCATAAATATGATAGATGTGGCAGTGTAGGAGATTCCTTTGTGTTAATATCCTTTATGTTTTAAAATAAACTTGTATATTTATTGCACACATTTCTTCTGCAACGCACAAACTTATGAGACTCTTTGCTCTCAGCAGGCAGAATGTAAGAGCTCAAGAAGCAAGACAGACTTGGTGAAGAGGTAAGAAAGTGTTTCCTTTGTTTCAAAAGGATAAATGGTGAACCAACTAACAGAATTATTCTGAATGCATGTGTGCTGATTTGTTCAGGAAAGAGTTTTGTCTGAAGGTCGGCACAGAAAGCTGCCAGGACGAAGCCAATCAGCCTTGTGTCAGCAGGGCCCCAAAGGAGGTGATTTTATTTTATTCTTCTCAAATGGGGAATGGTTACTACTGAACAAACCTTTGACCAAACCAAGTATTCGATGAGTATCAGAAATCCTACGATTGTTAGTCCACCAGTATCCTGCATCTCCTGTTAAAAGTGTATCTCTTGCGTGCAGGACATGCTTGACGTAGACACCATCCTGAAACTGTTCCGACAGAAGAACATGCATCAGGATGTACAAACTCGCATCGAGGTGAGGAGGAGGGATGTGCTCCACGATGCTCTGAAAGTGGTGAGGCAGCCAGACTTCTGCTTCAGGACGACACCGGTCATCTCCTTCAGAGGAGAGGAGGCCAATAGCCGAGAGGAACATCTCAATGAGTTCTTCAGGTTCTAACTTTTTCTCTGACATTGTGGCTGAAACACACTTTTTGTATTTGTAGTGATGGTTTCAATCATGCATCCTGACTGGATGTGAACAAAGTTGTCAACAAAAGTTTTTTTTAAATATTTTTTTTATACATCTTAAATTTTAAATGTGATTATTGCCAAGTGTTTCAAAATGTAGTCTGTAGGCTTTAGGATTGGTGATGGTGCAGTTTGGAAGTCATAAAAACAGAATAGCCTTTTAGGTTTTAGGCTGAGATCCAAAATGAATAAACATGTTTAGAGGAAAAAGTGGCTTGCAACATAATTAATATCACAAAAACACTTACCCCTTTAGAGCATGTTGTTTATAATGGGTACTGTCCATTGTGACTGTTGTCTGTTCTTCATCAGTGAAGCTTTATGGGGAGTGGCATAGAGAAAGCCACAGTTAAAAAAAAAAAGTTCACCAGAAAGCATCAGGCCCTGAAGTCAATTGGAAGAAGGTGCTTTGGTTTGATGAGACTAAAAATTGAGCTCACAAAACCCTCACTGGTAAAACACCACCATATCTGCGTTCATTACTTACCATTCATAACTCCACCCGTACTTTTTGTTCTAACAGTCTCATAACTTCCACATTCCCAAAGTCTGTACCACTTTCGGTCGATCCTCATTCAAATTTTCTGCCACGAATGACTGGAACTCTTTGCAAAAGTCCCTAAAACTCACCTCATACGTACCGCTCTCGTCATTTAAAAAATCAGTTAGAGCAACACTTCAGGACCACTGCACTTGTTTTTAGCATCTCTATTTTATAGTCTTTATGTAATATTGTGTGAGTTGCTGTACATGTAGTCTGTTTTTGCTGTTCATCTTATTTGTATGCCACCTCTTGACCAGGATGTTATTGAACATGACAACCACCTGGTAAAATAAAAGTTAAATAAAATATTATTATAAAGTAAGTGAGAACAGCAAACTTCTGTCAGTTTTTCTTAATAAATGACATTAATATTTCTTTGCACAACCCCATTTTCATACCAGGATACTTCACCAAATCATTAAAGCATAGAGTTTGCTAGTTAATAACTAAAGATTTTTAAAATTTCTCTCATTTAGGATGGCTCTGGTAGAGTTGGAGCAAAGTTGCGTGTTTGAGGGTCGTCCAGGTCGCCTGTTCTTCACCTGTAACCTCAAAGCTCTACAGAACCAGAAGTATTATGAAGCGGGAGTTCTGATTGGCTGGTCATTGGCTCTGGGTGGACCTGGACCTTGTTGTCTACACCCTGTACTATACCAGGTTGGCTCCCTAACAAACAGTGCGCTTGTGTAAACTACTTTAGGTAGTGCATGTAGTTTTGACACACAGATTTGCTGTTTATTTCACAAACTGCAGCAGGAAGTTTAAAACCTGATATCTGAGGAGGATTTTTCTCTTCAATTAACACTCAAATTAACTGAAGCTGCCATGAATGTAAAGGATTTTTTTTTTTTTTTAGTTAAAAAAAAAAGATAGTCTCTTTTGACAGTCTTATATATATATATATATATATATATATACAAAATGTCAGTATTATGTGTCTAATATCTCTATTTGACTTTGCAGTGCAGCATCCTTTGCTGCATTTTAAAGCTGTACTTTGAAGCATTTTAGCATCTTTCAGCTTCCTGTTCTGGTTTTACAGTCTGCAACTTTTATATTTTGAGTTAGTCTCAGTGTTCTAGCTGGTGGAACATAGTGGAGCTTTTAGCAGCTACAGAGCCAGACAGTGCAACCATGCTTCTATGGAACTAAAAGAGAGAGACATTTGTCAGGGGGAAGAACCAGATTCAATGATAATGACACTAGGTGTCTGCCTAATACAAAAAAAACATGTATCTGCTTGATAACAGTTTCACCAATAATCTTTGACAGTGTTTAAAGCTTGTTGCACTGTTGCAGATGACCAAAATAAACCAGGTAATGCAGTTTTACATTTCTTTTTGCTGAAAACACAGGTGTGCACTGTCATGTTGTGACATTAGACCACTGCGTGATGCATGATGTAGCTCTGTTGAACAGTATTTGCACATTGGTATTCTCTTTATCACAGCTGATGTGCTGCCAGAGTCCATCTTTGGAGGATTTCAGCTGGAAGGACATTGTGGATGCTGAAGCACAGAGCCGACTGCAAGAGGTAGCAAACACAGAGATGACTCACTCCCCTTTATTTTGAAACCCAGCCTGTGATTAATGAGGTGCACAATGTTCTTTATTACCATAGACAAACAGCTTATTTGGTGATTTTAATTTGAAACTGTATAAAAAAAAAAAAAAAAAAAACATTGAATACAACTTTAAGCAATCAAATAAAATAATTAGAGTCCTTCAATGAAACTAGATGAAACAATGACTAAAGTGCGTGTTATGAAAGAGTGCAAAATGACTAATTGTTGTGCATTTTAAATGTTGAAACTATAATCAAGTATTTATGTGAATGGATAAGCCACTGATTTGTTTATTTTTGTTCCACAAGCAGGAAAGACTCATCTAACCTGCTTTGCTCTCTAGCAGCAACCTTTGCTGCCTGTCATTTCCTCTTTCGCTCCAAATGTCTTTCTGTCACTCCTCAACAGTCAACTACTGGGCCTTTCGAGTGTCATGCACACACACAAACACCAATCCTCTTCTCTTCCTACAGCTTCAGAATTGTACTGATGTGAAGCTTCTGTCTCCCAGTCTGTGTGACTGGGTGTCACGCTATGGGATCCCAGAAATCTGTTCAGCACACTCTGATGAAATACCGGTAATCTGCAGCCGCTTAGTGAAACACTACATGTACCACAGGTAGGACACCCACACAGTCTCATACATAACATGCATGTATTCACACACTTGCAATGTATTTCACATACACTGGTTTGTATCTTGACAGCTGCTAGAAGCTCAACTGTCCAGCTTTCTGTTTTGTAATTTTAACATCTTACATACATGAGCATCACAAGTGAATCAATGTCAGCTTCACTCAGTCCCTCTGCTCACCTTCAGGGTGTCCAGTATGATCTTCCAGTTCACCGAGGGGCTGAACAGCTGCGGTGGATTGTGGGATATGGTGCAGTCCCACTGGGAGGCGTTTGTGCCAGTGATGACGAGTACAAATCAGCAGCGTCTGACCCTGGGAGAGTTCAAACAGCTCTTCACCTTCTGCTACAGCCACCCAGACTCTGATCTGAGGGCAGCTGAGGAGGCCACAGCAGCACACTGGGAAGCAGCCCTCACCCTGGTCAGCGGTAAGCATGGAGGGATGGACACAGGCAAAGAAAGCAAAGATCCTTATAGCTCTTTAATTAGGCAGCAGTGGAGGAAATAAATAACATGCCATTCCAGTTTGTGCTGGCAAATTGTTTTCATTGAAATATTTCCTCCTTCTGCCCAAGCAGATGGTCAGGCAGAGTTTTCGTGTGAAGAGCTCCTCTCCTTCATCACAGGAACAGATCACCTGCCTCCTCCTGGGCTACCTACACTCATCTCCCTTCGTTTTTACTCCCAGGTCGGTATTTGTCAAATCAATATAAAAATCCTGAAAACTTCATGTGACAGAAATCACTGATGTAACCAATGCTAATAACATTTAATGAGATTGCATGCTTCTTATAAGGCGACACATCTCATCTATTCACCTGTGACAGACACTGCCAATCTGAGGGAAGCTTAGTTTGACACCTAAGTTCAATTATTTTTTGGACAACTTGGGGCACAACATCACCCCAAGTTGTCAGCAACACAATGCAGACGCTCATGACCGTATAAAGTTGCAACATTAGTGCTGACATCAAATCTTGAGTGACCTGATGAATGCATGTCGAAGGCTTTTCAGCTCTAATTTGGTAAACAGGAATTCCTGAGAAAAAAAATATATGCCTCTTTAGCTGAAGATGCTTCAGTGTGTTCACTGGCTAGTTGCTAACATGGTCTGTCTATTGTCTGGTGCAGTAAATGGCAAAGTTGTTGCTGCCTACAAAACCAGCAACATATGCATGTTTTGTGGAAATAAGAGTTCCTAACTGTTGTATAACACCTCCCCAGACGTAATAACTGCAGATTTTTTTTTATTTTTTATTTTTAATGATGCAGATATATGACTCGACACTGTAGGGAAATTATTACTAAAAACTCGTGTTTTTGGATGCACTTGGCTGAGTATGCTGTTTTCAGATAGAATGTGTCACTTTCTTCCATTTCAAGATTATTTTCCTTCACTGTGACTTCATTTTCCAGGATGTGAGCATGTCAAACATTTGTCTTCCCCACACCTTCCCCTCCTCTCTGGAGCTATTCCTGCCCAGGGGAGTGTCGACGGCTGTGGACCTGTTGGTGCTGCTGAACAGAGCGGTGCACGGACAGAGCTGGGCTTCACACATTTCCAGACAGAGAGAGGCAATGACTGCAAAGAAGTGAGAACAGGACTAGGAAGTGGATGCATCCTGCTGAAGATGACTTTGCAAAGCTGTAAAGTTTCTGCAGGATGTTAACAAAGTGACAGAGACAAAAGACTTCATGCAGTTTGGAATTTAGGTGCTGCTGTTCTTGTAGTTTGTTCCATTAGTATGTGTAACTCATGTGACTTGATAAAAGAACCTCGGCCAGTGTTTGTATTGTTTTAAGCTTTAAGCATTCAAAGTCTGGTGCATTTTATTTCTTCAGTGTCTGGTGTATGTTGGCAGGTTTGCACATGTTGTTATGCCTTTATGTCATGCCTTTGAGAAGAGCAGGAGGAAATGATACCTAATATAAGAAAAGGATTAGGTCTTTCTGGCTGCTGTAAATGAGATTTACTGGATTAATGCAGCTGAACACAGAAAGTGAGCTTTCCTCAAAAATTGTGTTTTTTAAATCTTTAATTATAATGAATAATATTCCAGTAGACCGTAAATAACAAATCTAGCATCATGCACCTCCATGTTGAGAATTTGCAGAGCTAGTATAATTGCATATTTCACATTTTAGATTTCCCGTTTATATTCCAGTATATTAAGGTAATTAGTTACAGACTCACTATAAAATGTGTCACTTTATAGCAAATGTTTTTGTATTTTCTAATAATTTTTTAAGGCAAATCTGAACAATTTATGTATACTTAAATCTATATACTTTAAAATAAATGCTGAATAAAGTTTCCTTGAAAATCTTTAATAAAGAACACAAAGAACAGGCACTTCTGACAGATGCTTCTCTTTATTCATCTTCACAAATTGTGCAATATAACAGAACTGATAATCGTGTGTTACAACTCCAGTGTTAAACTGCACTGAAGCTCTCTTTTACGGATGTTTTACGTGCCTACTTGATGGGTGAACATCAGAACAATGGGATGAATCTACAAACATGATTTGAAAAGTGTTTTAATCAGTGTTGCAAGGTGAGATGTAACACTGCATAATGATGCAGTGCAGAGGACAAAACATTGCGCTGGAAGAAGTGAGCCAGCAAAAATAAGAAGCCAAATTAAAAAGTAGCCTTTAAAAGGAAAAAAAAAACACCAAACAAATGGAAAAGCTTGGACGGAAAGCTTTTACTATTCTTCACAGTTACATATTAGCACTTAATGCAGAGCCGAGTCTATGCAGAGTCTCTTTAACAGATCAGATTGCTTGGTCTGAACTTCCTTGTTCTTTATCATTTCTGTACAACATGGATCAACCCAAAATTCCCCTCTAGCCAGCAGCATGGGACTGCAAATATTTGATTTGATAAATGATAAAACCACTGCAGCACAGTGGAGAACAATCACATTTTATAGGATACTCAAACTGTAGAAAAGTATATCCAGATATGATAAAACAACTGAGCTCAACTTCTGCTTCTGATGATGTTGAAACTATACCTCCAGCAGTGCATGCTTGAATTGCCATTTTTATATATTCAGCTTCTCCGACCAACTTAAACCCTTCGAATTGTCACAGTGGCTGTGTGAGCTGTTCCATTCAGAAGCTGTTCTCCAAGAAACTATATAGAGAGAAGATGCAGAGAGGAAACATCAGAATTTTGACTCCTTTTAAAATTGACTGCTGTGGGAAGAGAATTGACACAACAAAATTACTCACATACTGTGTTTTGCATACCTGTTCAACAAGCTCAGTGATAGTTCCATTGCTGACTTCTCCAAGGGTAGTTATCTTCATCTGGAGTGCCAGTAATACCACGCCTGTGAAGCATTACATTTAGAAATGAATAAGGCAATAAAAACATAGAACTTGTGAATGTCATTGTCATGACTTTCAACAGGAAGAGTTTGCAAACATCTCACCAAAAATGCTTAAACAAACTAAACAAATATAGCTAAAATATTATATTGTCTCTTTCTTTGTATCTAAACCCCTATAGTTGTGCATTATGACTATCTTCACTAAAGCATATTTATATGTTGTAAACACTATATAATTTGGACTCAAAGTAATACAGTATATTGATTTTTATTAGGAATTCACATACCTTCCGTTGTAGGAGTTGTAGAGGTTGTAATGGTTGGTGTTGTGGTTGGTGTTGTGGTTGATGTTGTTGTGATTAGTGTTGT
>NW_007578084.1:317632-322323 GCF_000690725.1 Stegastes partitus | reverse complement strand
TGCAGTGGTTGGTGCTGCAGTTGTTGGTGCTGCAGTGGTTGCTGCTGCAGTTGTAGATGTTTGTGATGCAGTCAGTGGTGCTGCACTTGATGGTGCTGTAGTGGTTGGTGCAGTGGTGGGTGCTGCAGTTGGTGATGCTGCAGTTGTTGCTGCTGCAGTTGTGGATGTTGGTGATTCAGTCAGTGGTGCTGCACTTGTTGCTGCCACAGTTGTTGCTGCTGCAGTTATGGTGGTTGGTGCTGCAGTTGTTGAAACTGTCAAGAAATAATTTCCAGATTGCCATAAAAATATCTTTGCATGAGATCATAGTGATTTAGATGAACCTCCAGTCTTTACTGGAGCTCTGACCATATAAGCCAAACTCTGCAAATCCTCCATTTTATTTTGATTTGTATTCTGTCTTTTACAGAGCAAAGCATTCAGTGTAAAACTGAACTCTAACTCAGTTTTTCAAGTGTTTAAAATTTTCATTGTTATCCTTTCATGTATAGTTTTAGTTACTTTTATTGGTATGTTTATTAGAGAGTTATTAAATGGTGCTGGTGTCTTATCTTTTTTAATTTATTTGCACATTTACTTCTTTTAATTAAATTTTTCTTTTTTTTTTTAATCACAAAAAGAATTCTTTAAACTTGAACTTTGACAAATTCTGAGAAGTGTTTTGCTGTTGTTGTGTTTTTCTCATCTGCTGATTTATATGCACAAAAAATAGTGAAAAGTAGATAGAATAGAATAGAATAGAATAGAACTTTATTGATCCCCTTGGGGAAATTGCTGATGACCCTTTTAGCCCTTTTCATTTCTTTCATTTACCTTTCAAAATGTAGACAGCTGCACCTGAGTCTGTGTGTCAGCCTGTATTTATGTTAAAGCTCTTGTTTATGATTCTCCAGATGTCCTTGACACAGAACCATTTAACCATTAGTTACCCTCTTGAAAGTAAACCAACTGAATTAATCTACTGCATTCAACCATATGTAATGAAATGCTTAGGCGACTTGCTGTACAACTAACTTAATCAGGTATTAATCAAGTTTAAAGATTGTTTAGTCTACCTGTCATGCATGTATTCATTCTCATGATTCGTCAGTGTGTTGTCATTCTAAGCAACTAATGGACACTTTTTTGGTCTGATTTTTGCTGTTTGATCTGGCTGACAGGAATGTTGAAGAACTGTCATGTCCAGAATAAAGAAGAGTTACCTATTCATATTACCTTATTTTAGCTACTCAGGATTACACGTCTGCTCCTCTGAAAACCATAAAGATATCACTCGTAATGAATATTTACCTTGTGCTGAAGCCGCATGAAAACATACAAGCAAAAATATCCAACAAAAGAATTTAGTTTCCATGTTGAGTGGTGTTCATCGAACTGTTCTCTGTCCAAACCGGTTTCTCGGTGTATGACTTTGTGCCAAGTCTGTGAATTGCTCCTCCTTCAGCGATTCAGTGGGAGTGACAAGGTACCAGTCACAGAGGCTTCTTCCACAGTAATGTGACACAGGCTGTCAGAATATAACACAATACAAACAAGCCCATAAAATACATTTCAACAAATCTGCAGTGACATCCAGCTTCTAATTGACAGTCCATTTCTGTAAAAATCGTAACAAGTTTGTGTATTGTGAGTTCGCCTGCTGTACGAATCCCTTTAATTTTACTGGAAGGAGGATTAGTCTTAATCATGAAATTACTCAGTCATATTGTAAGCTATAGCGCTGAAGGGGAACGCTCTGAGAACATCATTCACAGTTCATTCACGAGTCTTTGGAACAGGTTGTGTTTGATTTCAAGATGGACGACAACTTAATGACACACATCAGAACAGGAACAAAGAGATTATAGTCTAAACTTCAGCTGTTTTATGGTGGTAGTAGATAATGATTTTAACTTTTTTAGTTTGAATGATACTTGTTTAGATTCCTTTCTGCTCTTATTGCATGAAACCGCTACTGTTATTCAAATACCATTTACCCATCCATTGACATTTTGTTGCCACGAGAAAAAATGTAACTAATACAAGGGAAAAAATACACACACACACACACACACACACACACACAAAAATGACTGGAGCCAATTCATAGACATAAAAGCAGTGGTTATACATAAATTGTCATTACGGGATTCTACCAATTATAATCTACCAAGCAAGAGTTTCAGTAATGTGGTTTTCTAAATGATTATGTGACGTATAGAGAAAAATCTTCAAAGTTCTAAAGATGCCAAAGATTCTGACAGATAATGTTATGATTTTATAATATAATTTAGAACCTCCTAATTTTGGAAAAAGAGGCCAGAGGGGGAAGTACAGTGCCATCAACTGGTTAAAATTCCATTGCTATTCAGCCATTACTGGAAACTGACATCAAGGCTGTCAAACAGGTTTTCGTTTTACTTTTTGTTTATAGTGCAGTTCTTCTATTCCTCTGCTCTCTGTGTTTTTGGTTGCATCAAACAGAACTATTCTCTATTATGACTGTACTATCATCGTTTAAGTTTCATCTACATGATGTGTCCTCTTAGCTCAACTCTTATTAAAAACTTCACAGATTCTCTCCAACAGTATTGAGCGCTCTTCCAAAACAATGAATATCCTGTTTTGATTAGGAAACAAGCAAATCAACCATGCCTATGAATGCATACAAATGTATTTTTCACTCATTCTAATTGTGCTTTTCCTGACTAAATGACTTGTTGTTGTCTCCTAAATGCTGTTCTGAAAAGACACCATTTGTTTTTATGTTTGTAGTGTTACACAACATTTAATAACTGCATCAGTGTTTTGAGTCAGTCTTAAATATCTTAATTCAACTGCTGTATCTCCAAGTCTAAAAATACCAAAATAACCAGTCAGAAATGAATTTAAAAAAAAGAAAATGTACAACATTTTCCACTGTACTTCTCATTCGACTTTAATTGAATTTGTTAAAAACACAAAGCAATCAAAGCAAAATAGATCAGTGGTTCCCGCTATGATTATTATTAGAGCGTTTTTTGCTTTTTATTGTATAAAAATACAGTATATGATTGCCTCTTAACTCCTAAAATGATTTTCAAATAAGAAAACGTAAAAACAGTAACATATTTGCATTTTACTTGAATAAACTGCTCAAAGCTCATAGAGGGGGGAAAAAAATGGATAAATATCTGATTATTTTGAAAGTTTACAAACCAAACTGAACCAATCAACGACATACATTTTTCTACAAGACAGATAACACAGCCAACTTAATTTCCTATTTGATATTTACTAAACACATTTATTCACAGTCTTTAGCTCAAACAAATCTTTGGCCACCATGGTACATGCTTCCTTCAGAGTTTAGTCTTAATTACTCTTAATTTAATCACATATCTCCTATACAATCACATTTGAGATCCGACTTACACATAAGCCATAATAAGGTTGAACATGTTTATTTAATCTAACAAATTTTACTCTACGTTAAAGTGCAATTCTGCTTCTTCCCACTGGAATTATGAAATTAAATAAAAAAACAAAAAACCACAAAAAAGAAAAAAAAAACAAAAGAGAAAATGGTGTGTGATTAAGTAGTGTGCACTCATGGAGAGAGCTAGTGCATCCTAACAATCAGTAACACTGAGAGGAAATACTCTTTGTCACTTGCTGTATTGCACGGTGGGGGCAAATGATGTGCATTTTCTTTTTGCGTTTGTTTTCACTCATGTAGCGCCTCTGTATATGCAGCATTTTTCTTTTGCAGTGCTATTCTGTTTATGCAATGCATTCATATATATGCAGCTCATTTGTGCATATGCACGTCATTTGCCCCAGTTGACCATCGTAGTATAGACCAACATGGAGACAAAAAGAAATGACAGACATAAATATATGCATGACATAATCAAAATCTCATTATCTTATTTTAACATGTCAAATCTTGGCTTTTCAATGAACTGGAAAGATAAGTTTATAAAAATGCAAGGTTTCACTGATTAATGTCACAAGAAAGAAGACAGAAATAGGTCCAGTAGACACATTGTGTCAAGAACACCTGAGTGACAAAATATTTCTCTAACTTGGGGTATAGTAGTCACACCCTTGGTATGAGACACTCACTAAGGAAATGGCAGCAAATGCTTCAAGTGGATGTTTCCTTATTTGTGTTTCAAGAATAGGAGGAGTGAACAAGATACATACTTTACTGGTTTCCTGGTTACCAGGCTTTCCAACATGGCACTTGCTTTTCCGGTTACTATGCAAATCATAAGAATTACTGGGACTTCTATAAATCACTTCAACAGATCAAATTGCTTGGTCTGAACTTCCTTGTTCTGTACAATTTGTTACATGGATCACCTCCAAAATTTCCCTCTAGCCAGCAGCATGGTACTGCAAGTATTTGATTTGATAAATGATAAAACCACTGCAGCACAGTGGAGAAAATGACATTTTATAAGATGTTCAAATTGTAGAAAAATATTTCTAGATATGACAAAGCAACTGAGCTCAATTTCCACTTCTGATGATGTTGAAACTATACCTCCAGCAGTGCATGCTTGAATTGCCATTTTTATATGTTCACTTTTGACTGTTTCTGTCCACATGAATCTTCTATGGACCAACTTGAACCCTTCGAATTGTCACAGTGGCTGTGTGAGCTGTTCCATTCAGAAGCTGTTCTCTAAGAAACTATATAGAGAGAAGATGCAGAGAGGAAACAT